>NW_028238483.1:3290000-3444588 GCF_041429995.1 Eschscholzia californica
TGAGCTCGAAACCTTAGGGCTAATTTCTAAATCAAATTTTAGTTTTTTTTTTTTAGGTGAGGTTTAGGATCGTAAATGTTGTTACCTATTTGGGCAAGAGAACGGTGATGAAATCCGTCTCCTATCTTTCAATTGGGTTATTGCCCTTACTAGAATGCTTATACTAAACAATTCGATCAAAGCAATTAGGCACACAAAACACACAATTACCCACTGATAGGGGCTTCGTGGGTGATTAGATAAATTACCTCCCGTTCAAGTCGGGTGATGACCCTTGCAGACGACCCGGGCCACTATCCCGTGAGTGTTCGAACCCGAGGCTTCGTTTTGGTTTTCGGTTACAATTTATAAAGCCCTCCAATTTAGGTTCAAAACTTTAAAACCAAAATAAAAACTAGAAAGTCTAAAAGTCTCTCTCTCACCAAAAATAAAAAAAATATACTAAAAATAAAATGTAAATTCTTCTTCTTGAGCTCCTCTCCTTGTTGCGCCTTTTCTTTTGCTCCTTAGTGTTTTACACACCAAAAATGGAAAAGCAAGTCAAAGTGTCCAAAAATAAAAACTTACCAAAAATAAAACTTTCCAAAAATAGAAATAAGATAAGACAAATTCAAACTTAGTCCCCGGCAGCGGCGCCAAAAACTTGATGGGCCTAAAAAGTTTCTTAAATATGTCACCACCCGCAAGTATACGGGTGTCAAGTAGTAAACCCGGTAAGATCGGAGTCGATCCGCGGAGACTAAGTCAAACTCACTCTAAGACCTACAACTAACTTGGTTTTTGAAATCGATTTTGATTTTTTTGCCGATTAAATAGTAAAGTATTAAAATAACGTAGATAAGTAATAACGGCGAACGGATGAATGGAGGAGAAGTCTAGGGTTTTGAATCTATTTTAATCATGCATAAACATCGATTTAAATCTATTACCTTTTGGTAACTAAACGAATAATCAATTCTTAAGGACTCTAACTATTATTTATCAACTATCAAGTATCCAATATTAAAAAACCTAATCTAAATATAATGGATCAAGACTATCGAAGTATAAGTAATGAAAGACTCAAAAAGAAATTGAAATATGTCTAAGCACCTAAGTTGTCGAAATAATTATCTAATAATCATGCATAACAAAAACGTCATCAAAACCCTAAACTAGGTGTTTAGCTACTTATGACTAAAGAGATCATAATCATGGTGGGATAAATAAGAATTAATAAAATAAGAGAGGGAGAAAGAATCGGCAAAAAAACAACCTTTTTTCTCGCAATTTTCCCTCTGCGCAGCCAAACAAACCCGCCTCGTCAGATTGCTTCATGTACTCGAGATTGATTTGAGCTGCTAGATCTTGCGCCACATGCACATGAGTGTTGAAGTGTTAGGTATAGTGCTACATGGAATTAGTGTGAGGATTGATCCCGAAAATCACCCGCGCTTCCCCACCATGGTACCAAAAGTTTCACTCTCACCGTCAGTTACACGCCACGTGTGATTTAGCCAACTTGGTCACTTGACTTTGACTCATACTTTGACCAGGTCTATCTGTGCCATCCGGACTCCGATTCGACTCCCGTTTTTGCCGCTAGACTCGTCTTGGACTCTACTTTTCAACCGAGCACTAAAATTTCTTGCACAACCTAACCTCCAAATGACCAAAAAGCCCTCAAATATGTCTTTATCACGATTTTATCCGTTTTCCGCGTTCAATCCTGTAAAAGACTCCTAGACAAAAGAAACACACAATTCATCAGAGTAACTGCTCGAATTGGACTAACTGTTCCGAGTTAAGAGATTCAGATGGGACATTTTTCATGTCTCATCAAATCCCCCTTTGAAACATACACAAGAGTTGGCTTATAGCCATTTTATATGCCTAATTCGACCCCCTAACCTATTTTTTTCTCATCTGTAAATTATTCTTTGCCTTTTCTTTATCATTATCCCGCATGAATCCAAATAGACGGATTCATTAGCCTAAATCATTACATATCAATACAATATCAGAATTTGATTGATCTAATTGCATGTAATCAATTAGAATTTCTTTCAATCGTTGAATTAACTCAAATGAAATGGCAATCGTTCTATAGAATATAGAACATCGTTTTTTTGTTTAATCGCACGTCGGAACCAAATAGCATAACAATTTTTATTCAAAGTAGGAATCGTAATATCGTAATTGAATGAACAAATCGAAATAGAATATTTTTTGCTACTACTCTAGATTGTATCTACCATATTTGTATATATTATGTTCCCAAAATAGCTTATGCTTATCTTGAGTCGCCCATACATTTAGGCTAAAAAAAGATTAAGACTCTTTTGAAAGCTAGTCAATGATGTTCCCACTGAAGGTACTAAAGAAACAAGAACAACAACTACTAATTCATCAGCCAATATATTCTCGAAAAGTCGAAAACTAAGTGATAAGGGTTTTGTGAAATCTTCTAGGATGTTAATTGGTAAAAGTATTGGAGTTGGTTGAATGTATTTACCGAAATTACCCAATCCTTTTTTGGTAAGACCCGCATAGAAATATGTCACGGACGTAGGTAAAGCTAAAGCAACAGTAGTATTTATATCATTTGTGGGTGCGGCTAACTCCCCGTGGGGTAACTGTATGATTTTCCGAGGTAAAAGAGCCCCTGACCAGTTAGAAACAAAAATAAATAGGAACATAGTTCCAATAAAGGGAACCCAAGGACCATATTCTTCTTCAATCTGAGTTTTGCTCAAGTCTCGAATGAATTCAAGGACATATTCGAAGAAATTCTGATTGTCGGTCGGAATGGTTTGTGGATTCCGAACAGCTATAGTCGCTGAACCTAATAAGATGGCAATTACGACCCATGAAGCTAATAATAAGAATCACAAAGATTGGGCAAAAAAATCAATCACAATGAACAATTCAAAAAGTAGTGTCTTGTGAACCTAAAATCCGCACTTGAAAGAACACCTTTTCATTTCCTGTAACCTTAAGTGCCACTGCTTGCATTCTGGGTTCTCCTGGTTCTGTAATTAATATATTCTGCAACAAAATCATGTCCAAAACTGATTTAAGTTCAGATTTTTCAATTCTAATTATGAATATAGACCTGGTTGTTTGAAATAATAAAAAAAAAGTCTTGATTTTTACCTTTGATTCCTGTAGCACAAAAGTAATCAGATTCTAAATCAACGGTAACTATATTAAAAGTTCCAGCTTCATGTCCACCGGAATCTCTATCAGAAGCATTACTATTCCAAGATTTTGTTCTTGGAATAACTACCCTTTCTCTGCATATTCAACAAAAAACACACTCAAAGAATGAACGAATACAAATTGAAAACCACTAAAGTTTTTTTATTTTATTTTTGTAAATCCCTAGAACTAATTGAATCGGGAATCACCTTGAATAGCACAATCTTTCATCTTTTGAGTATTATAATCAAGAATCAAGTCAATAGCACCTTGAATAGTAATTGAATCACCTAATCCATCTTTTGAAACAACAAATAATCGACTGGTAAGTTGTGTTCACCACTTCCTTCAGACATAGAAAGTGAAGAAAGTGAAGAAAATTGAGAAAGCAGTTGAAGAAGAAGATGGGGGAGCATTGTAACAGAAGGTGGTAAGTTATGTTCATCTGAAACTTGAGATCAGAAAAAGGATTTAGGGAAGATGAGGAGAATTTATCGATTGAATGCGTCAGTTTTCAATGGAGAGATAGAGAGGGGTACCCAAGGGTTTAATTGGATAAGTAGTCTAGATCCGTCTGATTTGTCAGCGATTCAGTTCTTTTGAACGACTTGTTTGAAGTGCAGGGTATTTGGATGGTGAAATTTCTTTAGTAAATATGGGTGCAAATATTGTCCTAGTCCATTGTAGTAACAACTGTATTAATTTTGTCCTAGTCAGCACTAACAAGTCCTGTTTTGTTATATAGATATAGATAACCCCATTCTCTTCTTAATTGTTTAAGAGAAGGTGAAATTTTAATTTCTGAAAGCATTCACCACGAATTTCTAAAGGTACTCAATTTTCTTGCAAACCCTACCAAAACACCTTAAACTCAATTCACATGTGAAAATTTTGGTTTTCTTTCTCATCAGAAAAAATGGTTTTCACATCAATTACTTTATGACGTATCAAACGCACCCTTAAACAAAATCTTTCTAGGGATCTAAACCCTAAACTCCTTTCAAGTGTTTGTTCTTTTGTTCATCTTTTTCTTCAAAGTTTAGTTTCTTCTAATCACTAACCGCTAAAAGCATGGAGAACAAATCTAATATGTTTATAAGTGATGAAAAATATGTTTTAGGCTCAAAAGTAACTGATCTCTAGGGTTTAGAATGTGTTTACTTTCTTGGGGAGAATTAATGGATGAAGAAACTTGCTGTAGACGTCCCATGGAATATGTATTAAGAGCTTCAAGAGATTTTGTTTAACGATTTCTAGAGTTTAGAATGTTTTTTTCCCTCTTTATCTCTCTAACTTTGTTTCCCATTTTAGAGAAATAATGGTAGTAGGGGTTAGAGATTTGGGGAAGATGAGTAAGAGGAGTGATGGAGAAGGAAGAGCAAGAAATTTGACTAGAAGTATGGTGGAGATGTGATGGATGAGTTTTTCTCCCCGACAAGAAGAAATATGGAGAAAAGACTTAAAATAAAAATAAAAAAATTACTTAAAATTAATTTTAGAGATTGTAATTTTTTTCTGTATTTCCCACAGGAAAACATGTGCGAGAGATTTTACAAAAAAACATGAATTCCCCGAAGAATTTGTTCCCCAATTTTTTTCTTTATTATCCAAAGCCGGGGCCATATATAGATAGGCCAGTGTTTTCTTCCACCATCTTCCTTCTCACCAACATCAACTTCGGCGGCCATTATTTCCGGCGATATCTCCGGTCATCCATCTCTCTCTTTCCTCTATCTTTTCTCTCTCTTCATCCCTTTTTTTCCTCTATCTTCTCTCTCTTTCCTTTTTTATTTTTTTATTTTTTTTCAAATTCCGGCGATGGGGACTCCCCTTCGCGGAACCCTCGTCTGGAAAACCAGACGAAGCTCGCCTGGATCTGGAAAACTAGACGAAGGAGTCCTTCCTTTGTCTAGTTTTTCAGACGAAGGGTTCTGGCGAAGGGACCATTTCCTTAGCCGGAACTTAGAGAGAGAGAGAGAGAGGAGAGAGAAGACAGAGAGGAGAGAGAGAAGAGTTGCCAGAGAGGAGAGAGATCCGGTCGACGGTTGCCGAAGAGGGAGAGTTGGCCGGAGAAGAGAGATAAGGTGCGTTTGGATCGAGTTTTTTTAATTTTCCACTGTCTTCCCCGAAAAGTTTTTAGCTTTCCCCAAAGCGGTGGCCTTTATATATTGGGTTGCCCAAAGAAGCTGGGTAGGAGTAGGAGAATTGGTAATATAGACAGGTAATGGGCGTACCTTAATGGTGTATGAGGGTGTGTTTGTTGGCTGGTTCTACCGGGGGACAGGTAACCTGACCCGCCCACCAACAATAGGCAGGACATGCAAGTTCTACCCTATTGGATCACAAGTGCCCATCGTCACTCTTGTACTGGGGTTCCCTGGGGATGGGCATATCACATATGGCCTATTTTCACAACCCTATGTCAAAATGACCCAATATATGATTTTAGTGTACAACCATCCAAACAGTTCCCTAGCGAGAGGACCGAAATTAGGGTTTCATTGGCACTTTCCCTCTCCTATATATTCTCCTAATTTCACCATCATTTATACCATCTTTTTCTTTCTCTCTCGTTTAGGATAACTTTTTTCTCATAGGTAGTTAATTTGTGTTCCTTTCCTGTTGTTTCTGAATATTTTTTTTTGTAAGGAGAAAAGAATATGTTTGTGAAGTAGATAATTTTGCCTCTTCTTTCGGCTTCAAGGGTTTGAGATCTAAAAATAGATCGATTTCTTGAATGCTTTGTTCTAGTGGCATAAAGTATTATCCAGTTTTTGGGATTACCAGAGTCTCTTTCATTTTCTCTGAATCATCCCTTCACTGGTACACTTCATTACTAAAATCTACATATCAAACTAGGGTTTCTCTATAACTTATCAAGGTTTTTATTTAGACTTTTGTATTTTCCAATCTATGTTTTATCTTTGTTTTTCATATATCTTGATATTGCGTCTTCTTCACTGAGAAGTCCCAGGTTAACATGAGGTTGGGTTCTAGGGTTTTCATAAATATTCTAAAACGATTTCTCAAGGGTCGCATTTATAGGATTCATATTAATTTAGATTTCTGAATATTTGTTTGACTGATTTAGGTTAAATTTTGTGTTCATGAATAAGCGAAATCCCAAATGCTGGAACATAGTTGTTGCGCTATGAATAGGCATGAATGAAGTTGTGCTCTATCGCATCAAAAGCCATGTTGGAAAGTGAAGATGACCTTCATTCCCTTTCTGAGGCAAACTTGATATGTTTATGTAGGTTCTAATGGTTGTGGTAGGTTTTGATGGTTGTGGACTTGTGGTGGAGCACAACTGAGATAATGCGGCGGCAAGCCCTCACCTTTGATGAGAGTGACATTTATTCTATTCGACCGTTCGAGAACAGTATCTGTTGAGTGCGTATGTATCTTCTGACACGTGTAGCAATCATTACTGAAAAGTTCGGTAAAAATAAAAAATAAAATTCATGTTTTCACCCATTTTGGTCGTTCCTAATGATGTACGTGATAGTGTTTGTGTTAGGTAGGTTATTCAATGGGCATAGTAGAGCATCTTCTAAAGGTAGTTAGAGAACGGAAGATTTAAGGCAGACCAAGGAGCATCCTTAACTATCAAGGCAAAGCTCAACTTCTTACTCGAGCCAAGCTTACGACGGGTAGCCTGCGAGTGATCGTTTAAGAAGCATTTTGAAATTGACCTTCATTCAGAAAAGACTCAATTTCCATTACCCCTTTCTTCTCCGCTTATTGTTGGATTTATTGTGATCTAGTACTATAAGCCGAATTTCAGACGTCTAACACTGCTACCCCAACCATACCACATGCACAAACACAATATGAATTATCTAATGTTAGAAAATTATACTTCGAACAAACTATGAATATGTTCTTTCTTCACTGAAGATCTAAAATTCTAAGTGTAGTTCCCATACTTGAGACACACGAGCAAATTAATTTAACCGTTACTGGATGTTAACTAGAACCACAATCAAAGAATTCTTGAATTCTTGCTTCCTAGAACTACCCTTCCATTCGCCAGTATTTGGAGAATTTGGAAAGAAAACAATTCTAGGATTTTGGATGAAAAGGAAGCTATCAAGGAAAATGTGATCATTTCCTACATCAATGAAAAATTTGAACTCAACAATTCTTTAATCGGATTTAGGTGTTGTTTGTGTTTTTCCCTCGTAAAATCTAAACTAATCTGTGTAGTTTACATTTATAGTTTGAGTATGTATGTATTTATAATCCTAATAAATCAAATGCATGTGTTTTTATAAGCTGGAAACACATGCATTGGAGATGCAGATAATTGTTTCAAGATCTTTAGATAAAACTATGTCAAACAACTAAAATTATGTATAAAATAAATTTAGATTTCAGATTTGGAGGAAAACAAACAGAAGCTTAGTGCTCAATTGGGATGCCATCTTTATTATGTAAATTTTTCATCTTCTAAGTTTTTATTTGTTGTCTTTGTGTTGTTGGCTTAGAAATTAAGGAGTACAATTTCAACCTTCTTCCCAAAACAATCCACGAAGAAATCATGATATGGGACGAAAAAAAAAAGTTTTTCTATAACAAAAAGGTTTTCGAAAAAAAATCTTTTCATCCCGTTTTGTCGATTTTAGATTTGAACTTTGGCTTAATAATCCAAAATCCTAACAAATCTTAGAAAGTAAGGTGGAATTTTTGCCCGATGCAAATTTTGAACTTCGGAATCCTCGAGATTCAAGAGTAATAAGATTTTTGGTAACCAAACATACCAAGACATCTTAATTCCTACCAAATTCCATTTTTTTTGTAGGAATCCTGCAACCAAATGCACCATTAGTGAATTGTTTCCCAAATTTTGTTGTTTGATCTGAAATTAGTGGTCATAGATCTCCACATGGTACAGATAACCGCAAGTTTTCTGTCTATGCCTCACATAGTTGCTGCCTACGAAATGCAAGGGTTATTGAACACAACAATCCATTAAGGACAACAAAATGCAAGGGATTAATGATCCTGTAAGAAGATCAAGAAACGAAATTCAATATCAGAAATTAATCCTCTGAAAGTATAGATGATCACAACTGAAGAGTTTCAGAATCTCACCCTTTCCGAAGAAGAGTTTCAGAACCGAAGTTATATATATTAACAATATAGTGTAAACTTTTCATTACAGAAAACTCCGGTTCTGGAGTAAAAAGAACAGACAAAAACAACCCACAAAAGACACCAACCCACAAAAGACACGATTGGCCCAACGATCTGAAAATTGTATAAGAAAATTCTTTGCCAGGGTGATGCTTCTCACCAAGGTTTTACACATCAAAGATTCAAACAGAACTTCAGAGTGGGTTTATGAGGTTACCTATTATCTTCCGCCAGATAATTCTATTGCATCTTGGTTATAGACTGAATCTTCGCCCCAATCAAACCTCCGTTGCAATCTCTCAGATTCATCTCGTCGAGTAACTTCAACTTGTTGCCACTCTTCCCACCTCTCAGCTAGACCTTCCCCTTCGAGCATCCTAACGACTTCTGACATGGTCGGACGTTCCTCGGGCGATCCTTGAGTACAAAGTAATGCAACCTGAATCATCATCTGTACCTCTTGGTTGTTGTAATTTCTACCCAAATTACGGTCAACTATAGCATCTAACCGTTTCTCTCTCTCGAGTTTTTTGACCTATACAATCACAACCACAAATAATTAAGGGAAGCAACGTTTCAAATGTACAAAACTCGAGCAAATAAATAGATTATTGATTTAACTTTTGTGTCAGAAAGATACCCAGTTGGTATACCATGAAATTTTTGTGTATACTATAATAAAGCCACGACCGATCAAAATGTCAAAACAAATCACAAGTTTGAATAGAAGACCTAATGACAAAAACATGTGTGTGTGTGCGTGTGTGAGTGTGTGTGTGGGTCTGTGTGTTGCAGGGTGCGTAACTTTGCACGCACTGTTGTGCACCCTTCTCGCTTTTCCAGTCACTGTATCAGACCCTCGCGTCATTTCGGGTACAGATACATGTATACGACTTTCAGTCCGAATGCCTTGGGTGTTTTGGTTTCTGAGTGATAAATTTCAGTTTATCTTTTTTTGAAGAAGCGGAAATGAAAGATTGTCTAAAAGAAGAAACAAATCCAAGATAGAGCAATGAAGTCTTACATGGTCAAGTAATAACACATCATCTTCTTCCTCCAATCGGGAAAAGTCAATCGCACGTTGTCCTGTTACAAGTTCCAAAAGCATAACTCCATAGCCAAAAACATCGGTCCTTTCTGACGATTTCCCGGTTGATAGATATTCTGGAGCTATATGACCCATAGTTCCACGAACTTGAGTCGTCACATTAGTCTTTCTTACATCCACCAATTTAGCCAAGCCAAAGTCCCCAACAACGGCTTCAAAATCTTCATCTAGTAATACATTAGCCGCTTTAACATCACGATGAATAATCTTAGGATTACAATGTTCGTGAAGATACTCCAGTCCTCGAGCAGTGCCAACTGCCACTTTCTTTCTAGTAGGCCAATCTAACACAGCTTCGCCAGGTTTGATTTCTGCAAGAGAGTAAACATGTCTTATAGAAAGAGACCTAAGATGATCCAATGAATGTGAAAAAGTTTCATCGAACAAAACTGTTCTAAACCATCAACAGGATAGTATTCTGAAGTGAAGCTCACTGGTCAGCCCCTTATAAATATTGGCATAAAACTCAGGATTTATCGAGATCTCACCCTTCTTCATGAATCACCATTTTCACTAAAGATATAAAATTCAATTCTGAAACAAATACAAAGTCTATACACGGAGAGACCTCGGGATATTTGCTCAATTATCATGATGTTTAAAAACGTGATCAAAGCATATGGTTCGAGGCTCCCACTGAGCTACTTCCACTTTTGTGTTTATCATATTCCCTCCATAGTGCCTGGACAGATTGTTGTTTTGCTGTTTCATTTCTATGTTTAGTAGTTCATTCGTGCTTGTTTTTTGTGTTCATCGTGACACCATAAAGTCACTGAAAGCAACAAACGGGACGAAGGAGTTCTTAAGGTCTGTAAAATTTTGACTAGGTTTTATGCCTTTGTACTGCCTTGACCCGCAATTCGCCTTAAAAGCAAATTTCCTGAAAGCTTGAATTATTATTTGTAACCATCGTTTACGATAAGAGATAAATCACGAAAAACTATGTTTCAAGAAAATGAATTGGGATAATTTCAAAAAAAAAAAAACTAATTGGGTAAAAAACTGTTAAAAATCATTGAAGAACTAGTAGAAAAGCGTTGATAGAAGATTATTACCTCTAAGACGAAAAGCAACACTTAGATTCTGCATGAAAGGGTAAACCAAGAGTCTTTCTGATGGAGTCGTACAGAATCCGATAAGTCTTAATAGGTTCTTGTGAACAGCTACACTTATCATCTCAACTTCACGAAGGAAAGCTTGCTCTCCTCCAGGACTTTCATAATCAGTCAATCGTTTAACAGCAATTTTCGAATTATCTCCAAGAACCCCTTTATATACTTTGCCAAAACCACCCTGACCAAGAACATTTTTCTCACTGAAGCCATCAGTGGCAAGTTGCAGTTCTCTCCATGCAAATCTTTTCAGTTGTCCAAATGCAATTCTTCTGTCATCTTCACCTGAGCATCAGACGTATAATCATAGATCCACACAGTCAGTATAGTTGGTAGAAAGGACACTTTCAATATGATTTTTGATACTATAAGTAAGAAGAACTGAAGAAGTTCTTCACGGCCCATCCAAACTTCAAACTTCGTTATTTCTTCCTTTGAGTAAAAAAATGAATCTTGTTTTTTTGAAAAATTTGAATGAAAAAATAAAAAATGAATGAAAATGAATCTCTCTAACACGACGACTTACACTCCTTAAATTAGCTCTTTTTCCCTAGGAAATGAAAAAAAAATCTCCCAAGTTCTAGTAATCCATGTGTTTGATAACTTTGGAGAGAAAAAAAATCTTCTTCTAGACTAATTTTCTCTAAACAAAATCATTATCCTAATTTACTCGTAAGAAATTTTTTTTCTCTAATTTGTGCAACTTATTCTCTTCCGCGATATATGCAATCAGACAACCTAAGTATTCTTGCAGCATCGGCTAATCGGGCCCCTATCACTCTAGTGGGTAGTATATGAGATTTTGTATGTACATCTCGTGTATACTGCACGTGGTCGACAGTAATAAAAGGACCATAATAGCAATTACAGGCTAACTTCTTTCATGCATAATGTATCAAAAGTTGACCCTATATTAAGAAATAAAACCTGATAACAAACACATGAACCAAAAATTTTGGTCGTATCTCGTGCTGGTCTTTTTCACTCGCCATATCAAATACCCTTTTCTAGCAGAGGAACTCATGTAGATGTCACATAGGGAAGAAATGAATAGGGAACACATCAGAAACAATACCACTTTAGGAACTTAAAAGGTTTGAGATAAGCAATACAGGGTACAAACCTGGAACATCTACGAATACTTCACGTTTGTAGCCTTTATTCTTACCCTTCCACAATAAAAATAAAAAACCTCCAAGAAGCAAGAACCCTACTAAGCCTCCAATACTTCCAATTATGACACCGAGCTTTGATTTATGGGAAGCTGTGAAGAAACGGTAACATTTAGTATTTAACTATGGGTGAGAACTGAAATCATTTCACAAAACAGAATGAAGTATTGTTACCTGCATCTCTAGAATCAGACACACACGAATGTGAAAAATTTACACCACAATTTAAACTATTTCCTGAAAAGCTGAAGTGACAACTCTAAAGTCAGATTGTTGACATGATACAGAGCAAAGAAAATAGAAAGAAACTAATGCTATGTGGTTATTATCTCATAATTAAAGTTCATACTTGAATTTTGAAACTTGAAATAACTGCTCAGGTACTTGCCCACTGAGATCATTAAACCCTAGTTGACTGTAAATGAAGTTCCATTAAAAAAATGTCAATTACCTAAAAGAGATATTAAAACGATTATAAATGTCATTAAACTTATGAGTATTCTAAAAATGTAAATAATATTTTTCTATCGCATTGACAAATAAGAAGTTGATGACTTACATATTAATTAACCCTGAAAGACCTGTAAAGGACTCAGGAATACTTCCATGAAGATTGTTTTGACTCAAAATCCTGCTCAAACGATGAAAAAAGTTCCAAAACAAGAAAATTATTCAAGTGCAAAATATTTCGACTAAATCAAGGAGAGGCAGCTAGCTACTTACAAGAATTGCAGGTTTTTGAGATTGCCGAGAGAAGATGGTATTTCACCAGTTAACTTGTTATTTTCTAAATCCAGAGTCACCAGATGTGTCAAATTACCAATCTCTTTTGGTATCCCACCACTTATCTTGTTACCCTGCAGTGAGCTGCATGATAAATGCATCTCATGAGCACAACTTTGAAATTATATATATACTAGAGTGTCCCACATGCCTCCGGCACAATGCAAAAAATAAAATAAAAAGGTTGAAGACATCTTACATGAGATGAAAAGAATAAAAAAAAAGTAGGAGGTGCATTATGAAGATGAAGCTAAAAACCAAACTTTTTCCTCCATTGAAGTAAAGAACATTTAGAACAGGATAATGAGTTACGAAAATTTCTTTAATAATTGAGAACAGAATCATGGAGAGGGGAATGGAGAGAATTCAGTAAGGTTATAACTCTCTAAATTGGTCTGGTTCTCACTTACAGAGATATATGGTTCTGTTATTTTCTGAAAAATGGAGAGTTTGGAGAAATTTTAGTTGAACTTAGAGAGAAAAAAGAATCAAGCATTCATAGGACAGTGAGTAGTTAGCAAATCAATTTGTAAGATTTAATACCGTTGGATCCCGAATTTTCTGATGACAATCTAAGGGCTATCTATAGCCAGAGATAAATCGGTCACCACCCTCAAATAATATCGAAATGTTTTATGATAAGGATAACCTCTCCATAAACACAACCGCCGTGTTAGGGTTACTGTTGGATTTTCTTAGTGTTTCAACATTCCCCATCATTATTTACCACAATTCATTACACTTGGTGTAGTGGTGGCCCCCCCACCCCATTAGTTTCACCGTGTCAACTTTGCTGGCTACACCCTACTATATATAGCAAGGGCCACAAAAATACCAATTTGTACTAATGGATTCTCAAAATATGTATATGGCGAGGTTAAACCAAATTTGACATACCCTTCCACTGCAGTAAGTGTCCGCCCGAACTTAACATCTCAAAAAAAAGGTGAATGTCACATGGGGGATAAATAAACTTTTGTTGTATAAATAACACTGAAAATGAGAATTGATAATCACAAGCCCTCAGACTGCAAAATTAGAAAAACACGATCCAACTTTTTGAAAAAGTACAAACTTGAAAAGGCTGGCAAAGGCCAACACATATTCCAGCTTTTTTAGGTGGCATAACTTACAGGGCAGTAAGAGACTTCAGATCTCCAATTCTAGGGGATAAAACTCCAGTAAAGCCCATGAATGGTAGTGTTCTGCAATATATATACAAACTCAAAAGTATGAGAACAAGCATGGAGACATGAAGTAGTAAAATTGCATCAACCAACACTTACAAAGAAATGACATTGTAATTACTGTCACAATTGACATTCGACCAAGTGCATGGATTAACTTGATATTGATTCCAATCTAAAAGCTCATTGCTAGTAGCGTTCAATGAAGTCTTAAAAGCATATAAGGCATCCCCTGCAAGACTTAAGATTAGTTAGCAAGTTGATTCTATCTTTCCTTCACGGGGAAAACCCAGATGTTAAAATAGAAACCTCAAGGTTCAGTTGGAATCGAACCCCATTGGAATTCATCTCGACTTACATTACCCACATTTCATTATCCGGCTACATACAAATGATCGCATGATAAGAGTTTATATTCAAGCCTAAATTTGATCACCAACATATTTGCATTAAAAATTCAACGTAAAGCCTTTTAAAGAAAAGGCTACATAAGATGCTCATCTGCTAAAGTCGGCATGCGGATCAATGGGAAGCCTTTTCATCTCAGCATCTTTAATGCGCTAAATAAAACTGGTTTTCGAGATGCTAAAACAACATAGCAAAGAGATTGGCTCAAACTGATCAATTAACAAAAGACGTGAACCTATTAAGACCCGCTAATAGGAACTGGGAAAATTTAGTAGGTTAGCCCCGGCTATCCTACTAATCTGATCAGCTCATTAGATAAATATATGCACATGGACCATCATGAGTTCCCAAATCAAAACGAAAAGTCGAAAAGGTCTACGAAATAAATGGATTCTAACTCAAAAGGTTGGGTTAACAAAACGTTATACCTTGATAATCAGATGCCACATCAGAGCACATATAAACCAAAAGCAAAATCAAATAGACAAGCCCCATCTTTAGTAACATGTTTGTAAGTGATTAGCTCAATAGATCATGCACAAAATTGCACAGTTGAACAAACACCATATCTGCAATCTGTAAATCATAAGATGAAAGTAATTTTCAATATGCCAAACTGCCAATTTTGTAGTAACAAAAGCTTGAAAGCAATCACCATTTATTTAGCAGGGGTTGAAATTGTCATTGTTAATGACATGGAGAAAACTTATAAATAGAGCTCGATATTGATGTCACCAAAGTAGAAACTCTATTTTTCTCTTTCTTTTATAGGTGTCCTCTTTTTGGTTATTGAAAAGGGGTAGTAGTTAGATTCAATAGAAGAAAGATCAGTCATCTAACAAATTATTCACAACAATTACCTCCGCACTTTCAATTTCAACATTTTGTTATAGGTGAATGATATGTTTATCTTTATGTGCCTATATTCTGATCGCGGACAACATTTAACACACACATGAAAACACATGCCCTCTTTAAATCTCGATAACTCTTCTAGTCTTGGGTTAATGACATTACCCTGACCCCAAACAATGTATATTAATATTGAAAGGTAAGATTATGTCTAAAGCGTAAGGTAAAAAGCCAATAAATAATCACATTTTCATGAAACAATAATTTGACCCCATTGCGACATGGAGAGCAAGGTGCTCTCTTAAGCGTAAACCCGGGAAATCTCAACAAAGCGAGTCGAACCCCTTCCGACCTACTGTCAATTCTGCTTAAGCGAGGCGTTACAAGCGCATTTGATATCAAAGTTCCCAACTAATGAGATAGGAACAAAATCGCCCCTCAAAATCAAAGTCTCCCCTTACTCAAACTAGTAACTACAAGGCACCATCTCATCAGTTGTTATTCCAGACTGCAATTGTAGAAGAAAGTGATTTGAAGTTTAGGTTGTACAACACCTTTCATGGCATACTCTTATTCAACATTTTTCCTCTGTCATACCCTTTAAGAAGCTTCTTGCATAATTATAACAATAAATTTCTCTACCTCCAACTACCCATAAATCATTTAGATAACAAAATAAAAAAGCTAATCAGTCCACACATCAAAAAATAACACCAAAACTAGAATCAAAACCCCCAAAAAAGAAAAACCCAAACTAATTAGCTCAAAATTTGAGAAAAATAGTTAAAAAAAAAACCTAAAATTTCCTCATGTATGATTAAAACCCTAAAGATTTGGGGTTTAACAATTTAGTAACATCTTCAAGGAAATACCCAAATAATTTCAAAACAAAAGCTCAAAAGAACCCCAAATACAAACAAGAAGAAAGACATGTAAATGAAAAGAACAAAGAAATAATAAGTAAAGAGAGAGAGTGAGAGTGAGAGTAAGAGAGAGAGTAAGAGAGATGAAATTACCTACTTCCTATAGAAAATCAGTTTGAGAAGAAACATAGAATTTGAGGGTCAAATTTGTTCTTCAAGTCTAGAGAGAGAAAGAGTAAGAGAGAGAAAGAGTAAGAGAGAGAAAGAGTTAGATTTGGTGAAAGAAGGAATTTCGTTTCTGTAACTCTATTTTGATGAGTTGGCCGGTGAAACTTTTTCATTATTATATCCAACCTCCTCAGATTCTTCATCTTGATGTCTAACTACTCCTTCATATTATTAACCGTCGGATTTCCTATAAGGACCCGGAAGAACAGATAAACGGTTTAGATTTAGGGAGGACAATAATAATCTATCTCTAGGGATGACAATCAGTTGAACAACAGTAGAGTTCTTCCACTCCTAGTCTCCTACTCTGTCTAATCTGACTGTGTTTTTAACGTTTTTTTTATTGCACACTGAAAACTTTTTATGGCAGCCTTCCTTTAGTATTTACTAAGGGTCTGTTCAGGCCCGCCCTGGGACTAGGCGACACATCCCAAATTTAAGGACTCTAATTTGTAAAATATCCGTATAATAAAATGGGCGCCTCTATAGGCGCCTCCCAAATTGGCTATAGGAGCCTCACAGAAGTGTTTGACCAAAGTCAGCTCCCGACAGCTGTAGGCGCCCCCTACTCGGACTAACCAGTCCGAAGCCCAGTGCATTGCTTCTGATGGCCCAGCCCGAGAGGAGATGGACTGTCCACTCCGACAGGTCTCGGGCTGGTCCAGTCCGAGACCTAGCTTTAGGGTTCGGACTGTGACACTGACAACTTTCGTTTTCTTTTCTTTTTTTTTGTTAAAAGACAACCTTCGTTTTCATGGTTAGAGAGTTATTCAGTTTCACAATCATGGTTTCATGTATTCAAAAGATAAAAAAGTCAAAAATACTTAGGGTTCTTCTTTCATGGTTAGGGTTTTTCATTTCATAGTTAGGATTCTTGATTTTATGGTTAAGGTTCTTTGTTTCATAGTTAGGGTTCTTCTTTTCATAGATTCAAAAGATTGAAAAATCAAAAATACCATGTGATAATGGTTAGGGTTTTTCATCTCATGTATCAAGACTTTGTAGAAGACTGGAGCTTTATTGGTTGAAGAACTAATAACTTCATGGATATTAGGTGAGAATGGTTAGAAACTTAGAATGGATGAAAGACTTGAAGTTAAGATTTGAGGAAGAAGTAATTAAACCTATAATTCCAGTAGACTAAGTTGGTGTTTGGCTTAGGAAAACACAATGTAATTGAGAAATCACCATTGAGATCCCTGATTCTCTGGTTTTAGAAGAAAGTAGAGAGGGAAACTAGATAGAGAAACTAGAGAGAGAAAGAAGAACACTCGAAGAAGAGAAGAAGAGGGGGCGCTTGGGAGGGCGCCTCCTGATCCGTACGGGTGCGCCTACAGATTAGAGGCCCCCATAGTAGTTTTGGGAGGCGCCTATAGAGGCGCCCTAATAAAATAGGTGGATGGTTGTTGGCTGGGACAAATCTCTGGATAAATCTAGGCGCCCGTCTCACATCAGCATTGATATAAACCGTTGGATTCAGCAAAACTATACTAACTCATCTCCTTTCTCAAATGACACAGCTTCTCGGTTCCTCTCCCTTCTCAACAGACACAGCTTCTCGGTTCTCAATTTATCCCCCTGTTTTTAATCTTCCGTTAATGAGAAAGGCTCGACCAAAAGTTTTCTTCCAATCAACTAAAATTCACCTCCTCGCTCTACTTCTTCAATCTTTCACTTCATCCATGGAGTTATACCACTAGCAATTAGGGTTCTTCATCATTAATTTTTCTGATCTTTAATCTTTTTGGTATATGGAGATGATTGGTTTGATGAAATTCCTATTTAACTTTAATATATGATTTGTTACAATAATTCCTATGAAGATTAAGTGTTTGATAAAAGAAATTTTGGGCTTATAGCCCAAAAAACGGGTTCTAATAGCAGATATAGTCCTCTTTAATCCTATAAAGGGTTTCAAAACCAAAAAAATTATATAATGAATATCTAGTCCATTTGGTCTCATCTAGAGAGAAAACACAAATCCCTAGATAACATATTAATTTATAATACCTATACTAACCTTCTTTATATATAAAATCTTATTTACATTCTAAAATCCAAAATATCTTTTTTCCATTTTTATCTCCACATTCTCCCTCCAATCACGTTTAAATTCAAAGTAACCACTATCTTCAATATCCTCCTTAACTGAAATCTGGAAACTTTCTCTCTCTAAAAACGAAAGCTCCAATAAACCTCCATTAAACTCACCAACAGCAATACAAACCTCCATTGTTTCATCTTCATTACAGCAACAATCTAAAAACCTCCATTGTTTATCAGATTTTAAACTGTGAAACTCTTTGTTCAAACCATTGATAAGATCTAATATTGCTTCTCAGGTTAAAGAATCATATTATATCTCTCTAAAAACATCAGATTTTGGCAGAAATCTTGTTTGAATCTGTTTAACTTTGATTACTATTTTCATTTACATACTCAATTTGCTGTTTATTTTCTCTCTCTAAGATATTCATAACTGTTTATGATCTTGATGTTTAATCCTTCTTTACTGATTCCTTCAAATCGATTATGTTTTGTTTTCACCCGATTATTATATCATTTTTCATTAGATTTAGGTTTAAGCTTCTTGATTTTCTGATATTCACTACAAAAACGAAGACCATGTATGACGGAAAGGGTCCGTCGAAAATAAAGGAAAAGCCGTCGGAAAAGGCTTCTTCCGACGAGACAAGACCGTCGCAAAGTGGTCGGAAATGGGGGCGACGGAAATAATATTTCCGACGATGGCCGTCGTCGAAAATAGATTCATTTCCGACGAATGACTTAGAGAAAGGCGTCGGAAAACATTCTCGTAAATGTCAACCTGCCTCGGCTTATTCCCGATGGTTTGTTTTTTATAATCCGTCGGAAAATAGTGGAATACTATTCCCGACGGCTCCTTTCCGACGAAAATACTTGATTTTAAAAAAAAAAATTAAATTTAGGTTTTTTCCGCTACTGCTGCTGCTGACAAAAATAACATAAACCTGCTGAAAAAAATAACATAAACCTGCTGACAAAAATAACATAAACCAAACATTCACAAGAATAACAAATTAAACGTATTGGATATTTCATTAACGAAGTCATATACATGAAAAGTAATGAAGTCGAAAACCAATAAAACTATTGGTTTCATACAAGCATATATACCGTAAAATAACAAAGTCGCTAAGTAATGTAAACGATAAAACCAACCGAGTCAAAATCGAGGCTGAGATTCAAAAATCCAATTGATATTCCATTCAACACCACAAACGACTCGAGATATCATGGTAACTGCATTAACATACATACAAAATGAAGTTAGTAAGTGTGTTATGATTTGAAACTAGCAATTATGTAAAATTAGACCAAGGCAAACTAAATCCTTATATAAGTATCTTTACTAAACCTGAACTAAACATGAGACTCTGAAATTCGACCAAGGCAAACTAAGTAGATATAGATGGTAAAACTGCTTTGCACTATGCAGCAGATTCATCCTTAAGTGATGAAGAGGTTCTCATACTTTTAACGGACACAAATAGATAAAATCACTTTTAAATAAGATCGAAAGGCCGATCACTTTCAAATAGGATCGAAATTATGTATAGTTTAATGGTATGAACTGTTTTGTACTAAGTTTCCGCTATCTTGTCAAAGAAGTGATTCGAGTGGAACCGTTTCTTTTGGGTGTGTTTTGGTGTTATTTTTTAAATCATAAAAGGAGATACTTTTGCAAATTGGTTGGGTGTAATAGTAATTAACGTAATAAAAATATAAGTTAATTATACCTGCGACGATGAACTTGCAGTGTGTGACTGCATGAATCTCTTTAATAACTCCATCTCTTCTTTCAAAGCCTCAAATGCATCCATCATCACTTTCATAGCCTCAAGTTCTGCCGTTAATGTTTTGTTTTTCTCCGTTAAATCCTTAATGACGCCCGAAGATACACAATGTGTACCTGCCCAATATCACCTACTGTGTTTTTGAGATCTTATCGGTTCTAATTGGGAAATACCTAGTCGGTGCTGGACTTTATCGAATATGAAATGTAGATCCACAAACTCAAGAAGTTTGGGGATAGTTAGCTTTTCTGAGAGAGACGAGTACTTACCAACAAGTAACACCTCTACTCGTCTTCAATTGCCAACCTCGTTTCGGAGGCCCTTAGCTATATATGTTCAATTAGCTCAAATGACTTACATGTCCATTTTTTAAAAGCGCCACAATCGTTAGTTAAATGGAACAAAACATCGGTTGTTGTAATTGGTTCTCATCCATACATAACGAATTGGTATGACGTATTTATACCATTAAGAAGAGCAAGACCTAGAATTCTTAAACATATAAAAATAGCTTCAGAAATTTAACTACTAAAAAGTAAAAAACAGTATATCCCTTTACTTGGTTTACAAGACTTCCCTACAGAATGTAAATAGCTATTGAAGGTCTTTTCTTTTCTAAATAGAATTAGAATATGGTGATGCCTAACTGCAATGTATGTACCAGCAACCTTGACAGGAGGGGAATCGAACCCTTGCGCCTCAATTCTCAGGGCTTGGACGTGAGTCACATTTCAACAATCGTGTGCGTTTATGTCTTTAACATGAACAGACTACAATAACACAAGTAACACAAAGGAAAATGAGAACGAGAACAGACGAGAAGTATGATTTCCTGTTCAGATTGAACTTTACCAATTCCCCGCGTCGAATAAGCTGATCATGTAATACAACCAGACCAAGAAGCTCAATGCACACAATACAGATGGTAAAAACATATTTATCGACCTCTTTAAATCCTCAATGAAGAGTCGGTGCTAGTCTTCCAAGTCTCAAGGTTTAAAGGAAAAAATTGTTAAATTGGCGGTAGAAGATGATGGTTGTCACATATAAGTCTGTAGAAGGACCTCACCTTTTAAGCTACCTTTTTAGGGTTAAACCTAGAGCAGTTGGAGACAAGGAAGATCCATTAAACCATTTAAACAACAAACTCGAAAACCCTAACCCTAAATTGGATGTCATAATGTAGCACATTTATTTTAATCAAAAGCCCTAATCCTAAATTGGATGTCATAATGTAGCACATTACCAACTAAAAAAATAAAATCAACTGCAGAAGATAAAATTATATCCAGAAATTAACACAGAGAGAATGAATGAAGCTTCTATTCTCTTTGTTACGTATTTCAAAGTAACAGAATTCAAATATCCATTAAACCATTTAAACAACAAACTCGAAAACTAAGAGAATGGAAAGAGAACAAGTTTGGGTACTGTGGTTAGAATTGAGAAGTACTAGGAGATTGAAAAGTGAGGGTTCGATTGAAGAAGAAGGTTGAGCTCACCTGTGAGTTTCACTTGATTTCTTCTTCAATCTCGGTGAGAAACTAGCTACTCAACTAACAAGAAACCAAAACCCTAAAAATATAAACACAAATTTCTAGAGCCCTAAAAACCTAATAGAACAAGTGAGAGAAAGATAGAGTAATCGTTTACCTGAGAGAGATGAAGATCTAGAGAGATGGAAAACTGAGAGAGACGGAGAACCGAGAGAGCTGGAGAACTCAGAGAGATGGAGAACTGAGAGAAATGGCGAGGGAGCTGTGGAGTTCGAATGGTTTTTCTGTGGGAGCAGTTTTAGGGCAACTATTTTCGACGACCACAGTCGACGAAAATAGTTTTCCCGGAAAATATTTCCGCGGAATATTTTAGCGCCATAAATCATGTCCTATTCCGACGGAGAAAACATTTCCACCGTTATAATAAGGGCTTTTTCCGAGGGCACGGGAGCCGCCGAAAAAAAAAATATAATTTTCAATTAACAGCTTCCGCATTTACGTCGGTTTGTTGGTAATAAATCGTCACAAATAATAACCATTTTCGACGGAGGCAGCACTGTTCGTCGGAACTATCTCTACTTCCGACGGAATTTAACTCCGTCGTCGAAAAATTAGGTATATTACCGACCACTCTCCATTATCCGTCGAAAATGGTCCGTCACAAATAACACGTCATTTTGTAGTGATTTCTTCACCTCAGATCTTTGGTTTCGTACAATTTTATGAACCAGGTGTTATTTCGTACCTTTATCATAACAGAATATACAATATAGATAATTTACAGTAAATTTTCATACTTTCTAGTACATTACGCAAACATCTTCCGAACCATGTTTTTATAAGACTATGTAAAATACGCGTAATTTGTTATACATTATATATAATTTATAATAAATTCTAAAACATCGTATAAGTGCACATAAATTATGTGTTATTTATTTACCATTACGCGTACTTATCACACAAAACAGTAGCCTTGTTAAGCTTACCAAACTACTCAAAACCTTCAAATATTGTCAAAATTTGACAAACATTATACATAATTTACGGAACTGTACATGTAGTTTATAATACAATATATAATTTTTTTTAATGTATGTCTATTTATGTGTATAGATTTGATATAACAGATGAAATTTCAAACAGAATCATCAAATCAAAGTAAGTCAACGAAACTAAAACCTGATGGCTCGAATAAAATATTTACTAAAGTTGGTCAGTTGTTTCATGGTGGTGCAAAAACATTTGGATATGCTCTTCGACGATATAGTGTAACTGTTGTTTGTCCTGCTCAAGACTACAAATGGAGAGTACATGGATGAGCACCATTTTTGAACCAGAGAAGATTT
Organism: Eschscholzia californica; assembly: GCF_041429995.1. Classification (NCBI taxonomy): domain Eukaryota; kingdom Viridiplantae; phylum Streptophyta; class Magnoliopsida; order Ranunculales; family Papaveraceae; genus Eschscholzia; species Eschscholzia californica. The sequence continues at coordinate 3,312,714 of NW_028238483.1, forward strand.
TATACGTTTTTTTTGTAACAGAATGTAAACGATGTGTAATGTAAAAGAAATTATGTGTAATTTATTGAACAAGACCCACATACATTTGATAAATTACGTTGTATACATGACAAATGATGATTTCCTCGTCATAATTTACATATTTGTTTCATAATTTGTATTCGATGTGTATATATGTATAAGTAAAAACGAAAACAAATGCTGCTTTAATGTTCCCAGAAAAATATACAATTTCCAATCTGAAAGTTAAGTGAGAGAAAGTGATATATATATTTTGTATATTAACCCCCAAATCACGCTAAATTGATCCCAGAAAATATACTCTTTCCAAATCTGAAAGTTAAGTGAGAGAAAATTGAATTGAATTGAAAAAAAATTACATAGTAAGATAGAGAAAATTGATTTGGTTTCCAAATCTATAAAGAAGAGGGAGAAAATTGATTTGGAAATATCTGTGGTGATGGCGTTTTGTTTTGGTTAGGATTTTGGTTTCTGATTGATTCGGATAATAGGAAAGAGAAAATTTGATTTCTAAATCTGTTTAGAGGAGATAGAAATTATGATTTGTTTAAATATATTTTTTTGCTAACAAATCTCCCAAATCACGCCCAAATCTATCTTTCCAAAACGCGCGAAATTTGAGCGTGGGACATTGACGGTTCTGTGTTTAGAAAGTGAGGGTTTTTATGTCCATAATGTAAAAGGACTAAATATCCATATTTTGGGAAGATTGAATCATAAACCTTTTTTGAACATTATTTTTGTCTATATACCCATGGACCCTTGATAAAATTCCTATGTTAATTTTCTGATCTTTAATTACCAGGGTGTTTGGAGATTACTATGAAGTGAAAATCGATGAACCTTGAGATTAGGATGTTATGTTTTCTTACTTGATGGTTTCTATGAATACCTTCTTCTCCCTCAGGTTTTCACCAGTTTTTTTTTTTACTGATTCCACCTATTTTTTACTAATTTATGATGTTTTAGGATGCTAATGGAGGAGGATTAGACCTAGGTCGAGGTTAATGTAGATTCTTTTGTTTTTTTGATCAATTTTGTATACACAATGGTCACATTCAATTGGAAATGTGATTCTTATTTTTGTTATTGCAATTTGAGTTGAGGGTTGATAAATCAGATTTTTATTCGATTGGTGGTAGCATCTCTCTAGGTTCCATGCTTGGTCATTTTAAATTTCATGTGGCTGTGTCATTTCATGCTTCAATAGGAAACTCTTCCAACTTACCATGTACAAATCGATAATTGTTTCACTAGGTGTAGGTGGAATGAGGAGAACACGTACGACTAAGAGTACTTTGACTAGTCCAGGGGAACCACTCGATTATATATTTGTTGTGAAAACAATAGTGGTAATGCAAGGAGTGACATGATCAGGTTTGACAACTATTTCTTAAATGTATTGTTAGCTTTTGAGCTTCCGTATTTGTGCAACGTCTCTTGATATTACTGTTGTGGTTCCGAATAGCTTTCTGATAACTTAAGTAACATCGATCGATACACGAGCCCGGTGGCTGACATTGATAAAGCTTGTATGGGTGCATGGAGTTAAAAGGCAGCTAAATTGGGATACCTTATATGTACATACTACCTCCTTCGCTTGAGTTCCATCTTCCATGGACAAGGGCGGCTAATATCTCTCTCCCCTCTTTTGATTATCAATTTCATGTTTATATGTTTACTGAATTGCTCATTTGTTACTTATATTTATGTGTTCACTGAATTTCTCATTTGGTATTGCTCATTTCGCATTTATATTTATATGTTTACTGAGTTGTTCATTTGGATTTCTTCTTCTAGTTCTATTTCTCCAATTTCTCCTGGGTTTCTTCAAGTAAGTTTTCATATTCATTTTCTTTTCTCTAGGTGTATTGCATCTCTATAGGTTTACTTAAGTGCTCATTTGGTATTTACTTAATGACTGTGGGCAAATGAATTTCTCAACTCTTCTTTCTTGAAGTAAGTTTTTTCCTATTTGGTATTCATTTCATGAATTTATCTTTAAATGGATTGGTCCTTTGGGTTATTTTCAGATTCGATTGTCTTAAATATTTTAGTTAGTTTGATCTCATTTTGATGTTAATTGATTGAATTTTTTTTTTCATATTTGATGGTTTGCAACTATGTTGATGTGAATTTCAAGTGGGTTTTATCATTCTCCTACTCATCTAATTTTCTTTTCAACTTCATGTGGTTTTTGAAATTGAAATTGTGCAGGTTCATGCTCATTATAAATTGAGAATTAACTGGAGCAGACATGTTTGACTTTTAGACTCTCGTTTGCCTTCTCGAGGGTAAAACTTTTTCACAATTTCATTTTCTACATTTCAATGTTTTTATCCAATTCCATTGTTATATTTGCCAAAAACTTAAATATTTGGTATATGCAGTAAGTTTCTTTCTAGGTCAGTCTTGCTAGATGGTGCTTAGAAGATGTTTATTTAAATGTCAAGGTGAAACAGAACTGATTTTGTCTTGCTTAGTTATTTTTTGACTAGGTTTATCTTGCGTAGTTTATTTATTTAGACTTGAGGAATTCACCTATCCCATTGTTAGCACTTTTTCTGTTGTAGGGGTGGTAACACCAAGCTAATGATTGCGTTTGTGTTTGAAAAATTAGTGCTTCTACCAACCCGAGAGTTAAGTTTGGATTTCTGAAACCATTAAGAAGTTATTGCACCCTTTTCCTGTTAGGTGGTGAGAACCGACCAAAGAAAAAAAAAAGCGAGGTTAAGCAAATGTACGAATTATGTACTCTACGAAGATTATGAACCAAAGATTGCTGATTTTGGGATTGCAAGGATTGAAGAAGAATGTATTTGCTCCAATTCAAGTTGTTTTGCTGGTACTCATAGTAACCTAGCTCCAAAAGTTGCATATTCTCTTAAAGTGACAGAAAAAACCAATGTGTATAGCTTTGGTATTATATTTTTAGATACGATAACAGGCTGAGATGAGGTCCAACTGAACCCGAGTATAGTGATGAAAGAGATATCATCAACACATCTCAATTTACTCGAAGATACATTTAGAGTTCTTGATAAGAGGGTGTTAGATTCGTTCGGAGATAACATGATCAAAGTCCTGAAGATGAGATGAGGTAAAGATGCTGGTTGATGTTGATCCTTATCTAGTCATAACTACTAAAAAGAATCTGAAGTTGTTGATAGTTTATAAGTTTTTTGTTTATAGTTTGTTGGTTGTCTTCACGGGATTAGTGATTGTATTTAGATACCTTAAATGTTGTATGAAGGAAATGATATGGAAATCGCGTTACCAACATATTACTTTTATAGTTTAACTTAATGCGACAGTAGATGGTTACTTATTTGTCAGTTTTGGGGATTCCATGATCTTACTTGCGAAGGGGCTCCTTTTAATATTTGCCCATCTTACAGAACTACGACAGCGTCACAACCACATTGTCTATTGATGGCCCTAAAAGGTTACCCTAAAAGGTCGCCACCCGCAAGTATACGGGCGTCAAGTAATAACCCGGTAAGACCGGGATCGATCCACGAAGATAGGAAGGTAATAAAAATATCGAGAAAGTCTAGCCCACCGGTCTAGGTGTCAACCACTAACTCAGACTAAAATGAAAAGATGATAATTGGGGTTTTGATTGGTTTATAATAAATAAACAAATAAAACGATCTAATCTAAAAGTGAGAGGTGAGAGAGATTCGGGAAAAATGGTCGAGCAAGAATAAAGTGAGAGGGATACTTCGATCCACAAAGTCGATAGTGACTAGTACTAATGATCTTATAAGCATAAAAAGTTAGTTAACTTCACCCATTTACTTGGATGGGTCAACGAACTCTTGGTTTAACTCAGATTCCAGTCCATGAACGGTCTAAGAACCCGGAAGATTTTATCATTAAAAGCAATAAAACTCTTTTGTCACATCAAAACATGTTTCACGTGTATCCGACTACAAAAATTAGCTAGACATGGCGATACAAATAATAAACGGGAAAAAAAAACAAAGAAAGTTAAGGTGAGAATCTCCCTATTCCGATGAGGCGCGAGACTAAGATCGACGGGAAATATATGTATTGAAGTGCTGTCGATCTCCCTGTAAAAGAATGCAGGAGTCCCTTTAACAAAATATAATAGGTGTCCTCTTAACCAAACTTGACCTCCCCTTAACGACAGTGTCTTCTTCTTCCTTTCAAAAACAATCCACCATTAAAGCTATAACTAAGCTTTCTCTCACTAGAAATTTGAACACCAACGCACAAGGAAACACAAGGGAAATTATCAAGTGAGTAACTCAAGCATAAACCCTAAAATTTCCGACCAAAAAGATGGCCGGAATCACCACAAAACTGTCCGACCAGATCTGCAAAATCCGGCCAAGAAATTGAAATCCGAGCTACTCTGAGGTTCGGCCAGTGGTTCCCGTGCCTAGCTGAGCACTTGCTGCTGTCCGGAGGTTGAAGAACCGAATGTTCTTATGCCCTAAATCCCGAGCTGCCTTCGAAAAATCACGAGCTTCTTGTTGTAGCTTCAGACCGAGCTATGAAGACGCTGCTGATGAAGACCAGCAGCTCCCGAGCTTCCTCTTACTGTTCCCGTGGTAGCTCCTCTCTCTCCCGTGTCTTCTTCGCGGCGATTGTGGTCTGCCGGCCAAGAGATGGCCGGCAATAGTCCCTTTCTCTCCTTTCTCTACTCTTCTCCTTTCTCCAACCCTAATTTCTAATTCAAGAAGATGACCTGATTTTTGTTGTTTATTTTCCCTCTCTTCTTTTCTAAAGGCAGCCCAAAGACTAAAACTCTCTAAAATCTCAAGTCACTTGGTGGGGTGCCTACAAGTTTCTTCATTTGTCTCATTTCTTTCAACTCTTGGGCCTTTGGGCTTTGGATTTTGGGCTCCATTAAGTAACCAAGGGGTGCTTGCATAATTGTTTCTACTTCTTCTAATTTTCAGAAAAGACAAAAATGTCCTTCGGCTTCTTTCCTCCGTAACTTTTCCGTCCAAACTCCGATTCAACTTCCGTTTTCGCCGTCGGACTCACCATTGACTCCACTTTCCATCTAACCTCTGATTTCACCAAAATGACCAAAATACCCCTGGTGCTATTTTCCTCTGATTTCGTCTGCATGAGATGAAAACGTGATGAATCGCTTCGTTTTATTCCGAATCAAACATCAATCTTCATATAAGCCACCTGACAAGAAAAACTCATAAATTATTAGAAATAAAACACGAAATGAACTAACTCATTGAAGTTAAGTGATCAAAATGTGGCATTTTAACGCCACATCATCTATCTTACTTGCGGTGGTATATATAGCTTCCTTTACCGCTATATATACCATCGCATAAAATGTTCAAAGAATTTTACCGTGTCGTAGACACGGGATATAATTTAGTTATATATATCGAGTGTATTATTATACATACATATATATGTATATATATATATATATATATATATATATATATATATATATATATATTTTTTTTTCATACATATATATATCAAGTCTGTTTGCGTAGTAAAGTTAGTAGAGTAGTTGCTTGGTGAACTTAAGGTCTAGTGTTCGACCCCTACACCTTACCTTCTTTTCTAGATAATTCTTTCCTATGAAAATAGAAACTAAAAGTAAAAATGTAGATACCAAATAACAAAACTTACTCAAATCTACTTTCAAACGATACTAAAATGTGGTTTGGGGAAACTAATTAAAGTTAGAGTATTAAAACAACCTAATTAATAGAAAATTAAAAGACAAAGTCATAACATGCTTCTAAAGGCACCTGGCCAAAAGGCTGTTAGCATCCGTCTCTGTTAGCACCAAACTCAACCGCTCCTTTATCTATTAGCACTGACAACTATGTAGGCACCTTGGTCATACTCTCTCTCCACTGGTTGTACTCTCTCTCTACTGTTCATAAGAATCACTGAAGAGACTCCCCACCTTGCAAATAATTTTTTAATCACATAATTTCTTCAAATTGAAGAAGATAACCATGACATGGAGAGGTATTGTGAACAACAAAAGTAACTTAATTAGGTGGTGCCATGACATGGGGTCCCTGATTATAAGCTTGAAGCTGGGTATGGCCGTATGGGTAAGCATACTTGGGGTCGCTCATCTTAGAACATAATTAAACAAGTGAAACACTAAAATCATGTCCAAGCTAGGTTACTGAAGAAATTCTCTCTCTAGAGATTATTATAAATAATTAAACCAGACAAATAAGAGAGAATGGGAATTGGGAAGTATGCAAAAATCACTTTACTTTGATAATAGCAGCACCAACTTGGGTTTGATATATTGGATGACCCTGGATAACCCAGGGCCGTGCCTGAGAATTTGGGGGCCCTGTGCAAAAATTAAATTTAGGCCCCCCTGACTTCAGTACCAACAATACATAAAAAACAAAATATATCATTAGATCGATAAAAACCATGGAATCCAAATGTATTTTGAAAAAAATTGTCATAGAAAAATATTTTTATAATATCTAGTTTAAGGATCTATAATCACTTATGAGCAAAAAAAGTTGTCTGTATTATGATTTTTATATGTATATATACATATTTTGAAATTATGTGTTAATTTTGTCGGATTTTTATTTCTTAAATCACTTCACAAAAAGAAAAGAAATGCATCTAAAATTACAAAATAATTGGGAAAAGTGTCATTGAGCAAAAAGAAAGATTTATTTAACAAGTTACCCTCATCATCGCACAAAAGCACAACCAAAAAATATCGGAGTGGTCGTGGATCGAACTTGCGTCACTTGACTGGAAGGCATTGTACACTACCAACTGAGCTGGGTGTATGTCAACATGTTTTAACCCATCAATTCATATATATATATAAAGAGTTTTAAATGCAAATGGGCCCTTAGTGGTGGGGGGCCCAGTGCGATCCCTGCTCGCACCTGACGGGCCTGGGATAACCCATTAGAAACGCACTCATTAGTTAAGCCAGCAAGTTCATAGAGAATCCTTAATAAACCAACTCACGTTTACTTGTTCCATTTTTTATGCCCTTTGTTTGGACAACAGTTTATGTAGTCTATCCTTAACAAAAAAAAAAAAATTGCTTATGTAGTCAAGTTGGTTTTAGAAGAAAAATAAATACTAAGTATTATTTTGGAAGAAGAAGATAGAAGAAGCAAGCGAAGGTGATCGTCACCCAAATTAAAAACCGGTGCTTATAGAGAACTCGGGTCAATGACCATTGACCCGAGTCAATAAAATTTCCGGATGCTAACAGTCTTTTGGCCAGGTGCCTTTAGAAGCACCCTAAACTTAATTAAATATGGGGTAATTCCATTTTGGCCCCCCTAAAGATGACCAACTAACCAAAATGCCCCCCTAAAGATGACCAACTTCTAATTCGGCCCCCTTTTTATTTTTTATTTTTTCGTCATCTATTCCGTCATAAGTAACATAGCTATCTTTTTCTACCAAAATTGCCCTTGAGCCATATCTTGTCAGCCGATTTTTTGTAGTCCCAACGCAAATTATTACTTTCTCTCTTCATTTCCAACCACTCTCCATTAAAACCCCAAAACCTCCATGAAACCTCCAATAAAATCCAAAACCTCTGTTAAACTAATATCCTTGAATTTTCATAATAACCCCACTAACAATGATTAGGGTAACTATTGGCTTTGGCTTCTAATAAGCTTTTGGTGGTTGCTTAATCCGCCCGATAATGCTTGAAAGACCAAGAGATCTACTTAAGCAGAGTGTATATTGATGAGAATGTTTTTCTCTCTATCTGAGTAGTCTTTTCTTTCATTCTCTATTTTTAATGGTAGTCTCAATTTCTACAGAAAATTTTGATCATCATACGAAACTTCTTCAGGAAGATTCATCATTTTTTTAACAATCTTCTCTCTCTTGGAAGAAGACCGAACGCCAAAACTCCAAACGACGTCGATGATATTGATGCGATTGACTAGAGCAAAGCGGATTCATCATCTATTAGTTCTGCTAACTATACGAACTCCGATGAGAAAGTAAATCGCAATTGGTTGAATAATGAAGAAGATTCTAGTGAGAAGATGGGAAATGGAAGATTTATTATTTCTGAACAATCTTCTCTCCATTGGAACAAGACTGAACGCCAAAACTCTAAACGACGACGGTGATATTAATGTGACTGACTGGAGCAAAGAGGATTCACCATTTATTAGTTCTGCTTGTTATACGAACTCCGATGAGAAAGTAAATCATAATTGGTTGAGTAATGAAGAAGATTTTAGTGAGAAGTTCGGAAATGATGAAGATCAAGGTTGACAAAAAACAACAAATTTTGCGGTTAAACCTTGTCATCGAGCTTTTGCTTCTGCTCATCGAAGAGTTAAAAGAAGTCTCTTAGTTCTGATGCGATTTTTAGATAAGTGAGAAGATTGGATATAGTCATGATTTTGTTGTTGTTTAGAAGTTTTTGTTGATTTTTGTATTCAACTAGCTTGAAGTTAATTAGTTTTTGAGCTCTCTATTAGATTGATTGATACTGAAAATTATATGATTGCAGATTGAAATTATGTTGTGAAACTATCTCCTATCTCTCTCTCTCTCTTGATTTCTCTACCAAAATCCTAACTAAGATCATCAGTAATTTCTTTTGTATTCTTGGGTAATGACTTCTTTCACTTCTCTCAACTAAATCCAACATGATTGGGATTGATTATGAGAAATCTGTAATGTTAGTTTGATGGAGGTTTTTGGTTTTAATAGAGGTTTTGATTTTTTAATGAAGTGTTGGGAGTTTTAGTGGAGAATGGTTGGAAGTGAAGGGAGATAAAGTAATAATTAGCCTTGGGAGTAAAACAAATTGGCTGACAAGATGTGGTTTAGGGGTAATTTTGGTAGAAAAAGACAGCTCAGTAACTTCTGACAGAGAAGATGACGGAAAAATAAAAAAAGAGGCTAAATTAGAAGTTGGTCATCTTTAGGGGGCCAAAATGGGATTAACCCATTAAATATTTGATCTCATTTTGATATTAATTGGTTGAATTTTTTTTCATATTTGATAGTTTGCAACTATGTTGATGGGAATTTCAAGTGGGTTTTATCATTCTCCTACTCATCTAAATTTTTTTTCAACTTCATGTGGTTTTTGAAATTGAAATTGTGCAGGTTCATGCTCATTATAAATTGAGAATTAACTTGAGCAGACATGTTTGACTTTTAGATTCTCGGTTGCCTTCTCAAGGGTAAAACTTTTTCACAATTTCATTTTCTACATTTCAATGTTTTTATCCAATTTCATTGTGGATTTTTGAGTGAAAGGTCCAATTTTTGGGGGGTAAAACCAAAATAAATCCAACCTTGCCAAAAAATGAGTTTCCAGTCCAAATGTCAGGACAACTCATTGTTTCCTGATTTTTTTTTTATCCCCCTCTTGCCCTTGGACGGGACATGCTGACGTTTCCTGACAAAAAAACCTGGATGGTAAATAAAATAATTTCCCGTACACAAAAAAAATTCAAAAATTCAAATTTTTTTGAAAATTCAAACGGAATTTTAAATTCCCGCCCAGCAAACCATCTCTTCCTGGTAAATAAAATAATTTCCCGTACACAAGAATATTCAAATTGTTTTCAAAATTTGAAATTTTCAAACGAAATTTCAAATTCCCGCCCAGCAAACCATCTCTTCCTGCTAAATAAAATAATTTCCCGTACACAAGAAAATTCAAATTTTCAAACGAAATTTCAAATTTCCGGTACAAAAGTGTCTAGTACAGAAGAAAATTTTCGGTAAATAAAATAATTTCCCGGTCACAAGTAAATTCCCGGTACAAAAGTGTCTAGTACAAAAGTAAATTTCCAGTAAATAAAATAATTTCCCGGTGCGTCAGACAATTTTTCAAAAAAATTTCGTTTCCCGGGATTTTTTCGGTGGCAATTCCGTATACAGATTCTGATGGACGGGTTGTCAGATTCTTTTTCAGAAAAAAATCGTTTCCCGAGAAAATTTCGATGGCAATTTTGTAATTTTCGATGGCATGAACCGTAAATACTTTGTTTTCCAAGGGCCATTTCGTCATTTTTTTCCCAACCTGACTCATTGGACCTGCCTTTCATATTTTGGCTACCTAGGATAGGAAACCTATTTCTTCCCTCATTTTGGATGGTTAACCCAATCTCTCTTTCATTGTTATATTTCCAAAAACTTAAATATTTGGTATATGCAGTAAGTTTCTTTCTAAGTTTGTCTTGCTTAGATGGTGCTTAGAAGATGTTTATTTAAGTGTCAAGGTGAAACATAACTGATTTTGTCTTGCTTAGTTAGATTTTGTCTAGGTTTATCTTGCGTAGTTTATTTATTTAGACTCCAGGAATTCACCTATCCCGTTGTTAGCACTTATTCTGTTGTAGGGGTGGTAACACCTAGTTAATGATCACGTTTGTGTTTGAAACATTGGTGCTTCTACCAACCTGAGTGTTACGTTTGGATTTGTGAAACCATTAAGAAGTCATTGCACCCTTTTCCTGTTAGGTGGTGAGAACTGACAAAAGAAAAAAACCCGAGGTTAAGCAAATGTACGAATCTTGTACTTTACGAAGATTTCCAAAGATTGCTGATTTTGGGATTGTAAGGATTGAAGAAGAATCTAATGAATCCTCCAATTCAAGTTGTTTTGCTGGTACTCATGGTAACCTAGCTCCAAAACTTGCATATTCTTTTAAAGTGACAGAAAAGACCAATGTATATAGCTTTGGTATTATACTTTTAGATATTGTATATTGGATTTCAACACATCTCAATTTACTCGAAGATACATTTAGAGTTCTGGATAAGAGGGTGTCAGATTCGTTCTGAGATAACATGATCAAAGTCCTGAAGATGAGATGAGGTAAAGATGCTGGTTGATGTTGATCCTTATATAGTCATAACTGCTAAAAAGAATCTTAAGTTGTTGATAGTTTGTAAGTTTTCTGTTTATAGTTTGTTGGTTGTCTTCACGGGTTTAGTGATTGTATTTAGATACCTTAAATGCTGTATGGAGGAAATGATATGGAAATCGCGTTACCAACAAATTATTTTTATAGTTTAACTTAATGCGACTGTAGACGGTTACTTATTTGTCGATTTTGGGGATTTCATGATCTTACTTCAAAGGGGCTTCCTTTAATATTTGTCCATTTTACAGAACTACGACAGTTTCGCAACCACATTGTCTATCTTACTTGCGGTGGTATATATATAGCTTTACCGCTATATATACCACCGCATAAAATGTTCAAAGAATTTTACTGTGCCGTAGGCACGGGCTGTAATCTAGTTATATATATATATATATATATATATATATATATATATATATCGAGAGTATTACTATATCTATATATATGTATATATATTTATGCATATATATATATATATATCAAGTCTGTTTACGTAGTAGAGTTGGTTGAGTAGTTGTTTGGTGAACTTAATGTCTAGTGTTCGTCTCCTACAACTTACCTTCATTTTTAGATAATTTTTTTTTCAAGATAGAAACTAAAAGTAAAAATGTATATACCAAATAACAAAACTTATTCAAATCTACTTTCAAACTGTACCAAAATGTCGTTTGGCGAAACTAATTAAAGTTAGAGTATTAAAAACAACCTAATTAATAGGAAAATTATAAGACAAAGTCTTAACATTTAAACTTAATTCAATACTCATGGAAGCCTAAAAGACATCTTAATAAAAGAATAAAAATCAAATTAAATACATATTTTTATAATTCGGTTTCTTTCCAATTTCTCTTCAATTTCAATCTCACATTTATATTTCATTATCTAGAATCTCTACAAGCGGTTATCACACATTTACACCTGAAGAATCATTTCGAGTCAACTATTTTTTGCATATTGTTGATCAAACTAATTCATCAATTAAAATTAGGTTTGAACAGTTTCAAGTATATGCAAACTTTTTTGGATTTTTATTTGCTTTAAAGAAGTTAGATTGTTTTGACAATGGAAGTTTAAAGGTTTGTTGCACCAATTTAGATAGCTTTCTTAAGGATGAAAATCACGCCGACATTGGTAGAGATGATTTGTATTCTGAACAAAAAGTTGTCAAGAGGGGTTTGCCAGAGAATACTAAAAGACCAATTGAAGTGTTAGAGTACTTGAAATTGATGGAAGGGTTTCCAGATGCGTGGATCGCTTATAGAATTCTTTTGACCATTCTGGTTACTGTGACTTCTACGTAGAGAAGTTTGTCAAAGTTGAAGTTAATCAAGTCTTACTTGCGATCTACCATGTCTCATGAAAGATTAAATGGATTATCTTTGTTATCTATTGAACATGAATTAACTGAAAATATTGATTACACAAATGTGATTAGTGATTTTGCATCGAAAAATGCAAGAAGAACGGTGTTTAAGAAATATTTATTTCATGTATAATTTTAACAACTATAAATTTTATATAAAAAAAATGTATTGTAGGGGTCCCCGTCTATACATTTGCCTAGGCCCCCAAAAGTCAGGGCCGGTAATGGGTCCATTTGGTACGTCTGAAAATATTTTTTCTCTTGCGAAAGAAGACACATTTTTTTCAAGTGTGAGAAAGTCTGAAGGAAAATTCTAAAGGCGCCGGGTATTCTCGCTATTGGCGCCTTTTTACACCAATATGAGGCGCCGATGGCAAAAAACTTGGGTGCGTTTTGAACATCTCAAATTAAGTTTACATTCATCTCTTGCATTCGACCAATTAGAGTTTCATGGAAGCAAATCTGGTTTAAATTATTGTTGTAATTAGGGTTCATGAGAAGCAAATCAATATTTTAGAAATTAAGGTTCATGGGAACCATAAACTCTTCTTCTTTTACGGTTTTCTTTTTTGTCTCTAAAAATTCCAATTAATTTCTCCATAATCTTTGTTTCTTTTTGTTGTTATTTCACTCTCTAAAACACTAATAGATTCTAGTTTCCATTTGTGTGGGACTTAGAGGTGAAGATGAAGCATTTTATTGTTATGTATGTATGTTCTTAGTGGATTTTGAATCTTAGTATCTAGGTTGGGTCTGATTTTGTTGTTGATTTGGTTGTTTATGGAGAGATGAAGTAGCTTTAGTGAGCATTTCGAATCATAAAATTTTAAAATTTTTAATGTCTGATTTTTCCAGAGAAATACTATATTAGGGAAAGAGAAAGATGTCAGAGGGTAGGGAATGGCAGGTAGATATGGAGCGTGAGAGACACCGGTGAGGAAAGAGAGTGCAAGATTGGATTAAGAAAATGATTTTACCACCTTTTTTTTGTGAAAAATTGTCAGCTATTTTCACACCTTTTTTCCAATTAAAAATAGACTTTCACAACTTTTCTATCTAACCAAACAGCAGAAGGTCAGTGTTCGTAGGAAAATTGATATTCCCACTCTGTTTTCACACGTATCGAACAAACCTTAAAGTCAAAATCTAATTGATTATGGAATAAAATCCAAGCGTTATATTTAGGCGATTGCCCACAAAGTTTTGGTGGTCTTCAATTCTATATGGTGCCTACAAGCAGAGTGCTTTTATCACATACCCAAGATGAAATAATGTCCTTGGAAGATTGTCTCTAGTTGGACCATGTAAGGTCCAATAGAAATGCATGGTTATGCCAGTTGATTAGTGAATTCGCCAGTTCCTTGACATCTAAGATAACTCGACCTCTTAAGGCCATGAATGAGGTGTCACAAGATGAGTGATTAAACGCATGTACATAACTATAGATAGCCTTCCATCCATCATGTTTAGAGATATGATTTGAGACATAAATTACAGTAATTTGATCGAGTAAGTTGAGTTTCATTGATGTTATCTTTGTATCACTAAAACTTTCTCTAATTTATGAAATCATAATACATTCTTAACAGAGCCTCTAGCCGTCTAAAAGAATCATTATTTTATTGTTCGTCTCTTTAAATCGATCCAACTAAGCCATAACGTTGTCCATTTTTCCGCATCGACATCAGTGAAGGTATAATATATTCATTACTATTTCGAGATGTCTAACTTCGGTAGACTTGATTTTACAACTTTAAACATAACGGGATTACGGTCGTGGAAACAAGATTAACTCTAACTGTAAAGGATTTCTTTATACTATTTCTGAAGTGAATAACATAGACAAAATGTTACATGCTCATGTTTTAAGTTACTTACGGTGTCACATCGATGATGACATCAAGCCAGAATATTTGTATGTGGAAGAGTCGTTAACCTTATGAAATATATTGAAAGATAGGTATGATCACCTGAAGATGGCCATTTTTGGGATTTTATAAATCTCGGACTATAAGACTTTACATTTGTGTTTGCATACTCCCTCTATCCCATTTTTTGGGTGTTATTTCTTTTAAAGAAGTCCAAAAATGTTTGTACACGTACTTTAAATAATATTCATTTATTATTAACTTTATTGGCATGTCCCAATATACCCCCTTACTCTGGATAATAACAAAAAGTTTCCATTAGTTCTACACTACTTCCAGTATAGTATTTACTGTAATACTCTAAATTAAATATGGGTAATTTAGGAAAATACTTTTAGTTAGCAAATAATAAATGAAAATCCTTAATAAGTTGGATCTCCTAAAAGGTCAAACAAAATGGGATGGAGGGAGTATAACTCTAGTCTTTGCAAAATTGTTGCACGACTAAAAGCGGGTGGAGACATCATTACTTATGAGAAACCAATTAATAAAATCTTGAGTAAGTTTAATGCCTCAGATTTAGTCATGTAGTCACAAACCGAGCGTGACGTTTTCTAAATTTTCTCAGTTATTGACTTGTCTTCTTCTTAATGAACAAACCAACCAGTTGCTATTATACAATCATGAATCTTACCCTACTGGGTCTACACCTGTGTCTGAAGCACATGCAATATTATCTGATGATTATGGAAGGAAACAAAAATACAAACAGGAAATTGGTTCTAGAAGAAACTACCAATGTGCATCCTGTTGAGTTTTAGTGTCACCTAGTGTTGTAAGAGGAATATCAAACATCTATATGTTTAACACTAGCTACCAGTATCACATGCATGAACTAAAGATGAACTAAAAACTGAATGAAGACTACCTCTATTCGCTTTCTTATCGAAGTAAATTCGATGCCTTTATCCCGAAGATGAGAGCTTCAACCGTAACTCCTCTACTTGAGACACCCGAGCAAGTTGACTTGATCTCCCTTCTTTAATGTCAGCTAGGACCTCTTAGAAGGTTGAGAAGAATAACTATTCTTCTTTTGACTAGATTGATGGGCTGTGAGCTTTTTCTCTAAAACCCCTTTATCTTTTCGTTGTCTGAGAGATAGATTTTCCCTTCGAGAAAATTTCACACCTTTTCTGTTCTATAATGGTCCATATATAGAGAAACCCTAATTAGAATCATATTCAGAATATGATTTAATATGAGCCACATAAAAGATAAGTCAGAAACTCTTTTTGACTAGGGTTCCTAGATGGGAAGGATTCCTGATGATGCACAAAATGTCCAGACGTTGACTACATCTGAAAAGTCAAGATCAGACCTGAAGTCCATCGGGTCAACCCGACTTAAGGTAACAGGTTTAGACGGTGAGAAGTCTACGGGTCGGAAGTCAGAAGCTCGGAAGCGGAAACGTCTTCTGGAATTCCAAACGTCGAGTTCTTGATTGATGGGCACCAACAATGTGTGGAAGAAACCTGCAAAAGAAGGTGAACAGACACAAACAAACCCGTGAAGGCTTGGGGCACACCGGGATGGTGCCTGCCAAGGGCCCTCCGACGGTCAAGTCAGCAAAGTATTACAATGAATAATAAACGAAATGCCTGAGGATGTAATCATTGACGTGTAATCGGAGAGTGACTAGGCTAGTAGAATAGCCGGAGCTCGAGACTACGGGGGTGAAGTGATCACAAGTGTGAGAGTAGATGTTACCAGCAGCGTCGAGCAAGAAAGAAGCTTTAACACCCTTGAAGCGTCTAGTAATGTCGACGATCAGAGCAAGATGAACGTGTCAAGTAAAGGGGGGAAAGCGTCTAAGAACCAGGTAACTCGTATGCCTACGTCTCTAGAACAATCGAAGAACAGAGAGCGAGTGGAGAAGAAGAAGTAGTGGTTGCTTTGCTCTGCTTTCGATGATTTGTGAAGTGGAAGTGCTCCTCTTTATATAGGTGTGAGGAATGATCCGTTGGTAGGAGTAAAGGCTGACCGTTACGGAGTAAATGTGTGGCAAGATACCTGGGATGTGGTGACACGTACACGAGTTGTACATGCACAACGGTTGTGCATGTTCTCTGGTAATTACTCTGAGTGTGCATGTACATGGTCTCATATTTATGTAAGACGTTACCATGTTATGCATGTCATCAATGGGGGATAATTGTCTCTGGAGTTACGTTGACCAAGTCTGAGATCTATGTCATTATGGGCATATGTGACATATAGAGGATCTCTTCGTTAAGTGATCTTTTACACGTGGTGCGTGGAAATCTAGAAGTGTCAAGCGCCAGACGTGTGGAGATTCGGGCGTGTGGAGTTTTGTGCACGTGGAAACTCTTTGCACGTGGTTGGGCTTGACACGAGTTTTAGGGTCTAGTCGACGAGGGCCCATTGAGAGACTTCTGGGCTGGGCCCGAGAGTGTTGCGTTGGGCTTGACGTCTTAATGGGCACTCTAGCGCTGAGGGCCCTGGTGTGGATTTTGGTCAACACAACAGGTCAGCTGAACCCTTGACAATCCGTCACGTACTCCCCTAACTGGGAGGTCGGCTAGAGGAAACCAGGCCTGTAACGCCATTGGCATGAACAGATCAGCCCTGGGTTTCTAAAGGAATGAGGGGAAGGGGGGGTCCACGTAGGTTCGGTCGATGCCTTACGCCCAGAACTAGGAAGGCAAAGCGCACCAGCAATCTACCGACTTAATCCCAGAATCTCCATGGAGATCTCAGTCGGCTACAAATCTTTAAGTGTTTAAGCAAGTGTGGACTTCACGCGTCCAAGGGAGGAAACTTCTCCCCAAAGATCTATCACATCGACAGGATATCTACGAAAGATCCTTGAACTTAGGATCTTTCATCTATCCTGGACGCAAGATAAACACAAAAGGAAAGTTTCCCTCCACGGCACTCATCTACGCCTCTTAAGCCTATAAAAGGCCCCCAAATCGTCCTTCAAAGGACACGATCTCTAAACCTTAGGAGATCATAGTTAACTCTGTTCTTATAACTCGCCCCTAAAAGGATCGATCGATATTCATTCTTTTACTGCAAAGAACACCCTGACTATCTTGAGCGTCAGAGTGGTTTTCGATCTCTTTGCACAGACGAACAAGAGCTGGAACAGGAGCGAGGAGTAGGAGTAGAGAAGCAAAGACCAAAGCTGGAAGCAGGAACACCCTACGGGATCTAACTTAACTTAACTTAACAGAACATTCAACTTAATGGAGGTTGTCATGCATCAACTCCCTGTTTCATGCTGATATAACAGAAAACATTTTTTGACATCAGCATTTGGCGCTAGGAGGGTGATCTCTCAAGCAAAATCATCAGTCCGGTAACCCGAACTCTTTCCATTACTTTTTCAAAATTGACCGCTTCTTCAAAATCCATTAGATAAACATGTCATCAGGAGATTACACACCCGGCGGGGCCCAGAAGATGTCTCTTAACCAGACCGTATTCGTAGCAGCTATTGAGCGACTTAAAATCGAATGGCAGCAACAAGAAAGAGAGATTGCGCGGCTATGAGAAGACCTCCGAACAACCGAGGCGATAATAAGGAAGATGGCACGGGAAACCCACCAGTCCCCTCTTGAGCAGGAGGCATTGGAATCCAGGAGCCCCGAGGACCTGAAGGTTCCCAGTTTGGAACAGTACCAGGGACAAGAGGACCCAGGGAGATTCCTCACGAACTACGTGGCGGTAATGAGCCTCTACAAGACTAATCAAGACGTCTGGCGCGCGTTTTTCGCGACCACTTTGGAAGGGCCAGCGCAGGAGTGGTATCAGTCGTTGGCCCCCCGGGTCCATAAAATCATTCGAAGAACTCGCTCAAGACTTTCTCGGGCCTTTCATAGGTAAACAAGTCGAAGGAAGAGTAAGCACCCCTGATAGGAGATGTCATGGCGATCGCAAAGCATCAGACTTCAACAGTCACAACACCATGGTTAGATCAGGGGTTCTTCAAAAGGCAGAGGCGAACCCCGAACTGATACGTAACATGACACTCATCGAGACATTGGCTCAGCGCCAATCGGATTTGATACAACGTCTCAACGACACAACCAAAACGCTGGTAGAAGAGCTCGGACGAAAGAAAGAAGTCAACCGAGAGGAAAGCCAGAAGAAAAAAATAGCATAACTAGAGCCAGAAACGTGGGACGACATCAACGTCATAGCTGGAGGTCCGGTTCACGAAGCAAACAAAGGAAACAAATGGGGTAGACGGGAGGACGAAATTATGACGCTCGCGACACCGCATGTCGAGAAAACGCCCCCCGAGTCTTTACAGATGAGGACCTAAGAGGAATAATCACGCCTCATACGGACCCTTTGGTAATAACAACATTAGTAGCTAATTGGAGTGTCGGACGCATCTTAATCGACACTGGGAGCTCCACCGAGGTCATAAGCAGAGCGTGCTTGCAAAAGCTCCAAGTAAGGGCACACTATACGAAAACCTGTGAGCGATACCTAACGGGACTCGGAGACAACCGGGTGGAGACCAGAGGAATAATCGCCTTACCCATACTCATCGGAGAAGGAGCGACCGGCAGAGCAATAATTTTAAACTTCGTGATAGTCGACAGACTACACGCTTATAACATCATCCTGGGAAGAAAATTCCTGAGGGAATCGAAGGCGATCATATCCATAAACCACCTAATGATGAAATTCACGATCCCGGGAACAAGCCTCGTCGGAGTCGTGAGGGGAGATCAGGCAACGACAAGGGAATGTTATGTTGTCTCCGACCGGAATTGCAGCAAAAGAGCGACAATCCCAACCATCATAGGCAAAGGAAAGGCCACCCCTCAGAAACACAAGGAAGACATGCAAGAATAAGACCAGAGCCACTCAGGTACGATAGACTTTACTACGATACTTTTCAAGTTATAGTTTACCTAACCATAAGAGTCGTTAGGCGGAAGAGCATCGCTACCAGCTGCGGACCTTTTTACGGTAAAAATGATATTTTATTTAAAATACGAGGACACTTAGTTAATCTCAATTTACTAAATGGCGACCTCTCATCTAGGGTCTCAAGGAGAAGTCCTAACTAAACTAGTCGCGCTTAAGCCGACGAAAAAAAGTAGCCCTAGTAGCCCAAGCTACGACCAAAGGCCTGAAGGAGAAGTCCTAACGAAACTAGTCGAGCTTAAGCCGACGAAAACAACTCTGGTAGCCCAAGCTACGACCAGAGGCCTCAAGGAGAAGTCCTAACGAAACTAGTCGTGCTCAAGCCGACGAAAATGAGTAGCTCTGGTAGCCCAAGCTACGACCAGAGGCTTCAGGGAAAAGTCCTAACGAAACTAGTCGAGCTCAAGCCAACGACAACAGCTCTGGTAGCCCAAGCTACAACCAGAGGCCTCAAGGAGAAGTCCTAACGAAACTAGTCAAGCTCAAGCCAACGAAAATAGCTCTGGTAGCCCAAGCTACGATCAGAGGTCTAAGGAGAAGTCCTAGCAAAACTAGTTGAGCTCAAGCCAACGAAAACATCCCCGGTAGCGGAAACGACGACCAGGGGTCGTTGGAGAAGTCCCAAAAAAACTAGTCGTGCTCGAAGCCGACGAAACAATCCTTGTAGTTAAGGCCATGACCAGGGGCGAAATCTAGACCTGAAAATAACTCGAAAACAATTATACATGGCTAATTTGGGCTTTATTTTGCAGAGGGAATTAGTCAGTTAGGTCATGCTACAATATGTTTAACTTTTCTTTTATGCATGAGCGATCATCGGGAGCATGCGTAGTGAGATAGGAAAATTGCATTAGTAATAGGATACATTAACATCAGTTCTGTGAGATCTCTTGTGCAACATTAAACGAAGGAAGCGCATGAATAAATAAAAACAAAAGTAGAGTCAACAACCAAATGAGATCCATACATGAACAGTCAAAATATATAACAACATACAAAAGGAAGGACAGGGAACAAAACAAATTAAAGCTCCTCTTCAGAAGGAGGAGGGTCAGGAAGATCATCAGGATTGGGTTGAGGGGCAGAGAAAGTAGAGCCTTCATCAGAATCATCATCCACCGGAACCACAGAATCAGCTGCCTCGTTATCTCACTCATCATTGCTAAAGGTGAAGTCCTCTCTGGAGCCTCGGTCAACGGTCACCGCATTGACGAACATGGCCACCCTGTCTTTGTCGATATGCCGCAGAGGGACAGAGTCTTTGGGAGCATAAAAACGCCGAGCTGCCTGACGAGTCATGAAAATGCCTAATCTGGATCTCTTAATTTGGGCTAGTTAGTCTATTTCGAGCAGTTACTCTGATGAATTGTGTGTTTTCTTTCTCAGGTCTCTTCTAAGAAATTGAGCACGAAAAATAGTTAAAACGGGGAGAATGACACACGAGGGGTATTTTGGTCTTTTGGAGATAAAGGTTTTCTGGAAATTTTGGCCATTGTTGATACTTGGATGAGAAGTAGAGTCGAAGGTGAATCCGTAGGAGAAAACGGGAGTCGAATCGGAGTTCGGAGGATAAAACTAGAGCAGGTCAAAGTTTGGGTCAAAGTCAGTTGACGAAGGTCAGCACTAGGTTTCTCGATACACGTGGCATGCAAATAGGAAGCAGATCTGATGGCTTTGATAAATTGCGAGATACGTTCGGGCCAAGTGGGTGTACTCTGGGGTTCTTCTCGCTCACGTATACAAATCAACGACCTACAATCTTTTCGTGCACGTGGCTTCATCTCGATCGAGAGCTCCATCTCTTCTCAGCTATCCGCGAAACACCGTATCAACCTCCATAGCCAGCAAAGCTTTAAACGGTTGGACCCAAGATTTTGGGAATTACCATTCTCTTTCCTTCTCTCATCTCTATCTCACAAAATCGTATCTCTCTTCAACAATATTTTGGAGAGAGTACAGTAGAGAAAGAAAGGAAAGAGAGTGAAGAGAAGGAAAGAATTAAAAAGGAAAGAGAGTGAAGAGAAGGAAAGAAGACGAACATAGATGGAAAGAGAGAGAGATTTATTTCTCTTTAAAACAGAAAAGGAAAGATGATTGAAATGAGCTCTCGGTCGGATATATTTTCTAGAGAGAGAGAGAGATATATTCTCTTGGCTATAAGAAACAGAAAGCTTCATGAACCATGGGAGGAGTTCTCTCGTTTGGGAATTAAGAACCGACCACCATTAACATCTCCATTCGGCTAAAGCATCTCTCGGCTGAAAGCAGAAAGTCTTCTTTTATTTTGTAATCTTCTAGTGAGAGGAAGATTATTGAGAGAGAAAGAAACAGAGAGAGAGAGAGAGAGAAAGTTCTGTAGAGAGAGAAAGGGATTGTTACAGTTGTGTTTAGAGAAAGAAATAGATAGAGAAAGAAACAGAAAGAGAGAGAAGAATTGTAGAGAGAGAAAGATTATTTTTGTTTATCAAATATAGATTCACTCTTCATTATTTCGATACTCTGTTTTAAGGTTTTAAGGAGAGAGAGAGAGAGGGTGTCTTGTAAAGAGAAAACAAACAGTAGAGAGAGAGAGAGAAATACAATGGAGAAGACGAGAAAATTGCTTGGGAAAATAATTTTCCCACAGAGAATCCATTTCCGGGAAGACGAGAAAATTGTTTTCCCTGAGGGTGCGTTTGGCAGATTTCTGAGAAAAACAGAAGGAAATCACTTCCCTAAGGCTCTGTTTGGCTGCCAGAGGAAAATTTGCGAGAAAAATGTTGTTTCTTCTCCAATTCTTTCTCCCTCACTTATTTTATTGATTTTTATCTCTCCTACCATGAATATGACCTCTTTAGTTATGAGTAGCTAACTTGTTTAATTTGGGGTTTCGATGAAATTATGATTTTGTGTAAATTTTCACTTAATATCTTAGTACTTTGATAAGCAACTCATGCATTGATTTTCTATAAATTCTCATGATTTCTTCTTCATTTATGTTCCCGAGTTGATTAGTCATATTTAGATAGTCTCTTTAATGGCCAATACTTCTTAGTTAATAGGTGAATGTTGAAAACGTGTGTAAATCTTTCATTACCTATGCTTCATAAGTCTTGATTCGTCATATTTAGGTTGAGTCCTTTAATGAAGAATACTTGATAGTTGATAAGCAATAGTTGGAGTCGTAGAAAATCAATCATACTGAGTCATACACGATATAAGATTTAGGTCGATATTTATGCCTGGTTATAATGGATTCAAACCCTAGACTTCCATCCCACTGATTTACTCTCATCGTTATTAATTGCCCTCGTTATTTTAGTATTTTAGTATTCTATCACCAAAAACCAATTTCAAAGAAAACCTTATTAGTCATAAGATTTAGAATAGATTGACTTAGTCCATGAGGAACGAACCGGACTTACAGGAATTATCACTTGACGCCCGTATACTTGCGGGTGGTGACCTATTTAGGAAACTTTCTAGGCCCATCACTGCCTCCCAGACGATGTGGAACCCCAACTTGCGTTGCTTCCTCATAATGGTTGAAATTCGTCTGCTGCTTCTTCAGAGCAGTCTCCCTCCGAAGTTCCAGGGCAGTCTCTTCTCCTTAAGGGCCTCGAGCTGCTTCTTCAGAGCAGAAACGCGAGTAGCAGACTGGGAAGATTGAAGGTTAGCACCAACCTGAGATTGTTCCGCTGCTAACTTCCAGGAGTCTCGGTCAGCGGCAGCGATTTTCAAATCATTGGTCAAAATCTCGGCTTCAGCCTTATACGAAAGGGCTTTTCTTTCAGCCCGGGAAAACTAAGCCTCCAGACGCTCGATTTAGCTCAGGTTAGATGCAAGATCCTGGCTGGCTTGGGAGCCCTGAAAGAGAAAGAAAAAAAAAAGGTAACTAGTCGACAAATAATGAGTCAGAGGCACAAGCTAAAAAAAGAGACAACACCTCGCCCTGAAAATAGTGATCAAGACCGTTAATCAAGGAAACCAAGAAACGAGGAAGACCTTTAGGCCAACGAGCCATCTTTGCCGACAAACCCAGGAAGGGCAGAGCTTTCCCCTTCTCAGCGGAGGAATGGATCCCATCCTTGGTCTGAGAAGCAACAGTACATAGTGGAGGCGTCATCTGAAACGAGGATGAAGGAGCCGGAGGAGTAGCTGGACTGTCAAGTTCGCGAATGATGATACCGGCGGAACTTCGACCGGTTATTGACTTAACACGAGACTTCTTGGCAACAGAGGAAGATGGTGGGTCGTCGGTCCTGATACTTTTCTTCAAAAACACTAGCAACAGAAAGAAATTTCACTAAGAACCACGAGACTTCTTGACATATAGTTTGATAATACATGCTTAGTTTGACATCTGATGCTTAATAAATTTTGATAGGTTATACTTAGTTTGACCTATTATACTTATTAGTGTCATACTTGTTCGTTGTCAACTCCTTTGGTAGTGTGTTATTAGTTTGATAGTCGATACTTAGTAACGTTTGATCGAGTATGCGTAGTTTGACATATTATGCTTAGGATTGTTAATGTGAGTGAAGTTAACTAACCTTTCATGCTCTAGATAATTAGTTTTTAGTCATTATCGATCTTGTGGATCAAAGTATCATTTTCAATCAACTCTCACTCGATTTTTGCTCGACTCTTCTTGCAACTCTTTTCCTGAATCTCTCTCACCTTTAGTTTTGTTAGTTTTATTTGTTACTTTATTTAAAAATCAATCCGAGAACCCAAATCATTATCTTTCTGTTTTTAGTTTAAGTTAGTCAGCGACACCTACACCGGTGGACTCGACTCTTTCGATATCTAAATTACCTCTCTATCCTTGAGAATCGATCCCGGTCTTACCGGGTTCTATTACTTGACGTCCATATACATGCGGGTGGAGACCTTTTAGGGTAACCTTTTAGGCCCATTAATACACCCCTAGAAGTGGGTAAAGCCCGTGAAGAGGCAGGAACTCTTAAAGAACACGAATTATCTCCAAATGAAGAGATATCTATAAATTATGCTTTCAATGGTAAAGTGTGTGATAAAACTGACATTATCATCAATAATATATTTGTACTTACAGTAGCCACTAATATTATCATTGAAAGCGATTATTATGAACCACATTCTATTTGGGAATGGTGAAAAAGGACGAATTTGATAAAATAGAAAGAAGTAAGACATCAGTGTATTAACTTTCAAAAAGTAATGTTTTTCAACCTATAGTCCTGACACTCAAACATGTAAATCCAGTAGGTTTCAAATGGGTGTTCGTTAGAATACAATACGAAAATAATGAAGTTGTTTGCTATAAAGCTAGACTTGTGGCACACAGTTTCTTGCAAACCAGAGGCCGATTACTGTGATGTCCCGTGTAGTCACAATATGCCATGACAGTTTATACAAGAAACTCGAGCAAAGTCTAACTAAGACAAGTCACAAGTATAAATCCAAGTCCATACTCTCATGACGGGGTACAAATAAAGAACAAACACAGTGGAAAGTCAAATATAGTTCAGTCTTTTAAAAATATGTCGTTACTAGACACGCTCGGTAAATGTATAATCCAAAAATAATTTTCATAAAAGAGAGATAAGCTTTATCATCCCGGGTTTCCGACAAAATAAGGGAATGACTTAGTTGTTCTAGGGGTTGTTCTGCAACATGCCCCCTTATTCTGACGCGATTGTACATTTAGTCCTTGTTTTGACTGCAACAACCCCTAGAACAACTAAGTTATTCCCTTCTTTCGTCGGAAACCCGGTATATAACCAAAAATCACATATCAATAATATCAAAGTCAAAGTGGCAATGTGTATACTATTTACATGTGTGGAATCACAACCAAGTAAGAAAACAATCCTAAACTATTTTAGATTATACCTAAACAGTATTGTCGTTGTGATAACAGAAACAAGCCAAAAATAGTATATTATATATTTACTAGGTATAGCCGCCTTCAGCACAGAGATTTAGTATAGTCGGTGCCTTTGACAAAAGATTCTTTTGGGGGCACTTTGAAAATATGAACAATTATTCACTAAACAAAAAAACAAACACTTGTAAATTTATTTCAAAAGAAAGCTCAAACAACGTTTATTTTGAAAATGAACTATATCTTCCAAAGAAATAGAGAAGATAATTTTTGTTGTTTTTTAATTTTATTTCAGCCCATGCTACACTGTATAATTAAAATTAATACTGTTATACATTCTTTAAGTAGTGTTCATGAGACAAAAAGTAATTCAAAAAATTCTCATGAACACACAAGAATCTGGGGACTCATGTTTGTCATAAAATCAATATGGAAATGTTCACATTAAGTAATTATTAACAAGAAATAATTACAGACCTTTCTCCATTGTAGAGATTAGAATTAACTTCTTACTACTAGATGAACTTGTATACTCTTTTCTCTTCTATTCTTCAAGCACTAGTGATGGAGAGACTAGATTGAGTTAATGAGCAAGAGCATAGCTATCATTTTATACTCCATCTCTATTTATACTAGTACAAGTCTCTAATCCATCATAGAGTTTGTACAAGTTACTACATGGGTGTCATGTGTCCCCTTATGTGTCAAGCAACAAGTCCATTAGGTGTCATTAGGTGTCATGACAGAAGACAAGTGTCCCTTATGTGTCAAACAACAAGTCCATTAGGTGTCAAGACACAAGACAAGTGTCCCTTATGTGTCAAACAATTAGACCATTAAGTGTCAACACACAATACAACACACCTCATGCTTATAAATTCAACACATAGTTAGTGTCCATAGATTCAATACATGAAGGAGTTTTATGAGCCCAACAAACCTTTAGCCCAACAAGTCTATACATGGTCATATTGTATGGGACATACTAATGGGCCTTTTTCATGAAAATTGGTCAATGGGACTTGCATGAACATAGCCCATGTTTACAAATACTACTAAAAAGAACATTTTGTAATCAGAAGAATAAAATTAAAACTATTATTAGAGAGAAATCAAGTGTCGGGCATGTTGTATAATACAATATAATGAAATTGTATCCAATTTTTTTTTTTACAAAATCATCAACTTAATAAATGTTGCAACATATAATGAGAACTACATTTACATAATTTAAATGGGAATTTAGAGATACAAAAAATTACTAAATTTCTACAGAATTAAAAGTAACAACGAGGGAAGGTTCCTAAAATGGAAAATGAGTCATATAATGCAAATTGAACATCTGAAATCGAGTAATTCGAAAAAGGATTTTTAAAACTTCTTTGTAATCCGCCTTGAGGGTCGTACTTTATTGAATTCAAATAAGGAATATACCACGACCAATCTAAGAGTATGGCCAAATAAATTGTTTAGGGCTTGAACAAAATGAAATAGGGTAAATGTGTAGCAACCTCCAAAAAGTGTAGAATAAAATTGACATTTATACCACGACTAAACAAATAATGGGAACCAAAATAATGGAAGGACCAACTTCAAATTATCCAAACTTCATCAAAATAATGTGTAATTAGTATCAACTTCAAAAGAAAATAGTAGTTACCTCAAAACATATGAAATACCAATTCGAACCAAAGAGTTAGCTAAAGAAACTTTTAAACTTTAAGGTAAGCACATATGCTGCAATAAATGGTTTAGAAGCAAGTGAGAGTCTAGATCTCTTCTTTCATGCGCCTTCACTTTGATGTTTTCTTTGTTCTATCAACCTTGAAGTCAAAAGCTTCTAGAGTTGATAAAGTAACCAACTTAAGAATTTTGGTAGCTTTGCTGAGCTTTTTCCTTGCCAAACACAAATATAATATTCAACTCCTACTATAGATTAGTGAATCAAGACAAATGAGTTAATACTTTTAGACCAACAAAAAATCTCACCTTTTTAGGGTTGGATGTTTATATCGTATTTGTTGACATACTGCCTGGTATCGTCTTCCTTGGAAAGGTTGAAGAGTTTTTGTGATTTTCGATATTTTCGGACCTCTCGTCCTCGACTTATCTGTATCAGTTATATCTGGAAGATCATTTACAACCTTCTTCACAAGCACCGAGTTAATAACAGACAGGTCCTGACTGACAATGCGTCCACAAACTGACTGACTTCCTCCTCCTCTCTTTATTTATCAAAAGAAACAACCTGATTATTAAGCCACAAGTTACAACAATGTATTTGATCCCACAATCACGACAAAGAAATGAAAATCTAGTAGGAAACCTTCCTAGGAGAATGCTAGATCACCCGTCCATATGCTGCAAAACAATAAATAAAAGCAATTCTCAATCGACTAAATCTTCACATTAAAAGAACCAATTTATAATTATATTTATTTGACTGTTCAATAGTTTCTTCTCTGATTTTCAAAATGTCAAGCGGGTTCGATGTCCCGACCTTCACTTTCTCTCCTTTTCACCTTTCTAATTGGTGAACTAAATTATAAGCCCAATTTTTCAAACAAAATACTTGAACAAAACAATGGAAGCTACTCTAACGAGCCTTCAGGGCTCGAGGATAGGCAATTGGAGCAATCAGTCCCACATTGTCAAGGACGATCCTTCAGACCTGGGGTTCGTAACATAAAGCTCATCTTACTTACTGGCAAGGTTTTCCAAGAGCTTTATGGCATTTAAGTGGAGAAACGTTGGTTTGCCTAGGCAAGCTTATGCTAAGGAAGACTTTGTATATTGTCAAGCTAGGCTAGTGGGCTTAGGCGGTGCCTCAGTCCAAGGACATATATATCTGGTATTTAGACTGTTATGCCAATCAGGGTTTAATGTGATCAATAAGAGTAATCAAGCAGAAGCAATAGGAATAGTAAAGAATAATCAAGAACAGAACACAGAGATTTACGTGATTCGGTTAGTGAGACCTACTCCACGGCGACAACGACGCGATGATTTCCACTATGATAAGCAAACAAGTTTACAAAAGAAATTTCGTGAGATTGTGCTACTGATATCTCCTTAGGGTTTAGTTTATATAGCCACTAAAGCCTAATCCCACCGCCTCACCGACTCTCTACAACCGACTCTCTCTACAACCGACATTATTCACGGATACGCTAATACTAATAACTGACATAAGCCTAGATTCGCATTCCAGCTTTGCCTTAGAGTACAGCTCTGCCTCGGAGCACTACTTCGCATACCAACCCTGTCTCAGCAATCAGCTCCGCTAACGGGTCCAAAATTCGGTGCACAATTATCATTGCCTTGTAAATGGATTGGCGGGTCGTAAACCGGGTTCGATACCAATCCATATTCGAGTCACTTCTAACAATTCTCCACCTTGACTTGAATATGCTCCTCTTGACTTATATCTGCAACCATCATAGCTCAGCGCCTCTGAGCATCGTCGCTCCAGCCTTGGTAGGGCTAACATCTGTGGACAGTAGAAAATCACACAATTAATAGATCGTCGATTGGTGGGCCACCGACAACTTGGGCTCTAGACCTCGAGACGGATGAAGTTCTGGTTGGACCTATAGACAGAAAAAAAACAATTAAAACCGTGAAGTCTTAGGGACACCGGGATGGTGTCTTGCCAAGGGCACTCCGACGGTCAAGTCAGCAAACTATAAGTAAGGTAAATATTAATCGATTGAATGTTGAGGGTGTCACCGTGTTGTAGTGTCGGAGGGTGGCTAGACTCGTAGAGTGGCCGGAGCTTCGACTCTACGGGATAGTTGGTCGGATTGATCTCCTGGAGCAGGTCGAGAGGTCGTCTCGGTTGGAAATTCTGGATAAGGGAAAAGTAAGATGTAACAGGGACTTCAGAAGGACTTCGAGGGTGATGGAGTTTGAAGATGTATTATCGCCGTCTAGAGTGATCCACTAGAAGATAATGCTTCAAGTCTACTGGGACTCGAAGGTAGGTTATCGTCGTCTGGAGTACTGATTAGAAGATAGCAAGTGGGAGAAAAGATTAATATTCAGTAGGTTTCTAGCTCATATTTGATGCCTTTGGAGTTGAGTTTCCTTCTATTTATAGGCGACTGATGGACTCGTGGAGTCTGTTAGATCCGAGATAATTGGGGTCGAGGGTGACCCCAAACCCTAAGGGAGACTCGTTCTTGACCGTCGATCTGTCGCTTGGAGTAACTCGATCGTACGATTATGCCGCCTCGACTTTAAACCCTTTGTAGTCTGAGATCGCCTAACGGTACTTAAGGCGACGTGGGGTTTTAGAGCGACTTCGTCAAATGAGTACGTGGCGAGGTCTCCGGAGTTGAGGTTGACTCGGTATCCTGCAGGCTCGGTTGAGGGCGACCAAGGGCTGCTTGGAGCATTGTAACTTTTGGTGATTTATTGTTCGTCTAGATGGGTGTTCGCAAGGGCTTAGAGCCGTCTGGACCTCTAGTGAGTCGAATTCCATGTTGGAGAGTGTCCAACTAGCAAGCGAGTGGGCTGGGCCCAAGTGGTATTTATTCGAAGTAGGTTGGGCCTAGCCATCACTTAAGCGAAGTGGACTTGATACGATTTTTGACCACTACAACATCTGGAAATCCCAATCAAGTCTAAGCAATGCTTAAACTTGAAAGTTGTAACTGCCTTGGTCAGCATATCCGCTGGATTCTCTGTTGTAGAAACTTTCTTCCACGTGATTTTCCCTTGTTCAATCACGTCCTTAATAAAGTGATACCTGACGTCAATGTGTTTAGTTCTCTCATGATACATTTGATTTTTGGTCAAACGAATAGCACTTTGGTTGTCACAGTAGACCTCTGTCACCTCCTGCTTCAGACCCAAATCCCGAACTAAACCACTCAGCTATATTGCCTCCTTCACTGCCTCTGTTGCTGCCATGTACTCAGCTTTCGTTGTAGACAAAGCTACTAGCGACTGCAACACTGCTCTCCAACTAATGGCACTCCTGCAGAGTGTGAACGTATAGCCCGTCAGCGAGCTCTTCGTATCAAGATCCCCCGAAAAATCTGAATCTACACATCCCACTACCGAAACAGAAGTGTCAGCCCTTCTGTCGTAAACCAAACCAAGCTCCGCAGTTCTTCCCAGATATCGCAGTATCCATTTCATAGCCTGCTAATGACCTCTCCCAGGTCTGCCCATGTATCTGCTTACTACACTAACAACATGTGAAATATCAGGCCTTGTGTACACCATAGCATACATAATGCTACCTACTGCATTTGCATAAGGCACCCGAGACATGTACTCCGTCTCGTCATCAGTTGTTGGTGACAGTTTCCTCGAAAGCTTGAAGTATGCTGCCAATGGAGTACCGACAGGTTTGGCCTCAGTCATACCAAAACTTTCCAACACCTTCTCGATGTACGTTTTCTGAGACAAGAACAGTTTCCCAGCAGATCTGTCTCTCCATATCTCCATACCCAATATCTTCCTTGAGGCACACAAGTCGGTCATCTCAAACTCACCCTTTAACTGATTCTTTAACATGTGGATTTCCGACATATCCTTGCAAGCTATCAGCATGTCATCCACATACAGGAGTAGAAACACATAAGAACCATCTGATAGTTTCCTGTGGTACACACAACTATAATACATGCTTCTGTCATAGCCGTTTTTAACCATAAACGTGTCAAAACGCTTATACCACTGCCTAGAAGACTTTTTCAGTCCATACAAAGACTTCTTCAGCAAACGGACCTGGTCTTCTTTCCCGAGAATCTCAAACCCCTCTGGCTGACGTATATAGATTTGTTCCTCCAGCTCTCTGATGCACCCGAAAAGGTTGCACACCCAAGCGGAGGTATCAAGTAGTAATCCGGCAAAGCCGGGATCGATCCAAGGATAGGAAGGTAGTTTGGATATCGAAGGGTCTTATCCCTCGGTCTAGATATTAAAAGCTAACTTAGACTAAAAGGAGAAAGACAAAGGTAAACGAGGGTTTTGATTGAATAAGAAATAAAGAAAACAATTAAAGCAGGTTAAAACTAAACAATAAAGTAAACGGGCGAGAGAGATTCGAGAGAAGTGTCGGAGGAATAAGAGTCGGGAGACGGTAAAACTCGATTCGGGCAACAAATAAGTGAGAGAGGTGTCAAAGTCCGGGAATCCATGATGATAAACCTACGACTATGTGTAGTCCGATTTGATGTGTCGAGGTACAATCGATATTCGACTCCTAAAGTAGATGTCTCTAAGTACTATGTATATCCGGAGATCATACTTAGTCAAACAAATGCCTAAATCGGTTAATCCCGAGTCATCGAAAGTGTCGTCTAGTTGCCTAACCATGTGAAGTGCATGACAAGACACATGAAAATACGATCAAAACGATAATCGAATCAAATGAGCATCAATTCATAATCAAAACATCAAATCATATTAAACATAATCACAAATTCATCACATTTCATCTCATATAATCGACACACTTGATTTAGCTAACATGGTGAATAAGTAATAAATGAAAAGAAATGATAAGAGAAATCCCCCTTTTTCGATGTGGCTCGAGGCTAGGTTCGTCGAGAAAAATGAGTCTCTAAGTGTAGTCGATCTCCCCGTAGCGATTTTCTGGATTTCCCTTTAAAAATGCAATTTGGGTGTCCCCGAGTAAAAATCAGATTTCCCCATAGAACTCATCATCATCTTCTCCATCTCAAGAACATCCACCATTAAAGCTTCATCAAGCTTTCTCTCTCTAGAGATTTTTCACCCAAAATCAAATCAAACTACATTGGAAGATAGATCAAGACATGGGGAGTAAAAGCCCTATGGTTTCGAATCAAGAAAGTTGTCGGAAACCCTCGAAAAATCCGGTCAAAGAAACCCTAGTTCCGGCCAACCCTAGATCCGGCCATGTGCACACTGTCGACCCCTTCCATGCGATGTCCGAGCAACCCGAGCACGTTCCCAAGCCAACCGAGCTATGCCTTGAAGGCCCGAGTGTGCAACAACTGCGTCCTTGGAGCAGCTCGGGCTGCTGTTCCGAGCAGCAGGTCGCGTCCGAGCTTGCATCCCTTGCTGCCATCCGTCCGTGCTGCTGGTCGCGTCCGGAGCTGCTGATGAAGCTGTCCCGAGCAGCTTCCATGGTCGTCCGAGTGGTGCTGGTTCGCAGCTGCTCCCGTGCTTGTTCCAGCCCGAGCCGACCAAGCTTTGGCCGGCCTTAGTGTTGGCCGGCCTAGCTTGGCCGGCACCTCCTCTCTCTTTCCCTCTCTTCAAACTTTCAAACTCAAGAACCCTAGAACCCTTTAGCCCCTTTCTCTCTCTTGCCTTCTTGGTTGTTCAATGATTGTTAGAATGAAGAAGGAAGAAGATGAATAGTGTATTTGACTCAAACCCTAGACATAGTCAACCTTGACTTTGACTCAAACTTGAGTCCATTGGGTGCCTCCAAAATCTCTTCCTTCTTTCATCTTCTTTGGGCTTGGGTTTTAGACTTCACATGGAAATCAAGAGGGTGCCTTCTAGAATTATAACCAAAGGAGGGTGCCTTCATAGAATCCTTGTTTTAAGACCGAACCTCGACTTCTTTCTTTCACAACTTCCCCGTCCGAACTCGGAATTGACTTCCGTTTTCACCGTTGGGCTCATCTTTGACTCCTCTTCTCATATGATTTGCTTGAAGTCTTTTTCTCTCATTTTGGGCACATGAAATGATAGTGATAATTCGCCCCCTTTATTCCGAATTCCATGTTTAGCTCCAAATATGGTACCTAAACAAGAAAAACACATAAAATATTATTGATAACACTCGAAAATGACTAATTAGTCTAAGTTAGGCTCTCCAAATGTGACATTTTCGTGTCGCATCACTCTCCATGTAAGAACGCAGTCTTAACATCAAGCTGCTCCAATTCCATATCATTCAAAGCAACCATAGCAAGTATTACTCTAATTGAGCTATGTTTAACAACAGGAGAAAATACCTCATTAAAGTCTATCCTTTCTTGTTGTGTAAACCCTTTAGCTACTAACCGTGCTTTGTATCGTGCATCTTCCACCCCTGGAATTCCTTCCTTCTTCTTGAAAACCCATTTGCTACCAACAATCTTCTGACCTTTAGGCTGCTCGGCTAATTCCCAGGTCTGGTTCTTCCGAAGAGACTTAATCTCCTCATTTCGGTGCCCGGATGTCTCTCCTTCCCCTGTTCCTCGCAACACTGTAATGATTCATCTCTGGTTCATCTTCCTCAGCTTGCTCATCTATCTGAGGCCGAACCTCTTCCGGAGTGTCTATCTCAAACTCCACCTGCTCCCTATGATCTTCCTGCTCCACCTGTTTACCAACACCCTCCCGAGCATCTACAGGGGTTACCTTCTGAGTTACAATGGCTAACTCATCAAAAGTAACATCTCTACTTATGAGAAACTTCTTCGATTTTCCATTCGGATTCCAAAACCGATAATCCTTAACTCCAGGCTCATACCCAAGAAATACACATTTCTTAGCCCTCGGATCAAGTTTACCTTCTTTAACATGTGCATAAGCCGGACAACCAAAGACCCTAAGTTCTCATACTTACCAGGATAACCAGACCACACCTCATTAGGAGTTTTACACTCAATAGATGTACATGGTGAAATATACACTTAGATACGCTGCCGTGTTCATTGCTTCAGCCTAGAACACCTCCGGCAGCCCTGCATTCGAAAGCATACAACGAGCTCGTTCCAATAGAGTTATGTTCATACGTTCCACCACCCTATTATGTTGTGGGGTCTTTCTGACCGTATTGGTGTCTCACAATCCCTTCGTATACACAGAACCTATTAAACTCTTTTCCGCAAAATTCCATGCCATTGTCAGCCCTCAAGCCTTTGATCGATTTTCCAGTCTGCTTCACAATCAAGGTCTTCCACTGCTTGAACTTGACGAATGCCTCATCTTTGTGTTTCAGTATGTAGACCCATACTTTCCTGGCAAAATCATCTATCAAGGTTAACATGTATTTACCCCCACTATGTGAGCTGACACGAGAGGGACCCCAAAGATCTGAATGGATGTAATCCGGAGTTCCTTTGGTATTATGAACCGTTGTATTGAATTTTACCCGACATTGCTTCCCGAAGACACAATGTTCACAGAATTCCAGTTTTCCAACCTTTTGCCCACAGAGTAAACCCTGCTTGCTCAGTATAGCCATCCCCCTTTCACTCATATGCCCTAACCGCATATGCCATAGCTTGATAGTCTTAACTTCCTTGTCTGATGATGATACCGCAACAGATCCGGTAACAGTGTTACCCTGTAGCACATATAGACCATTCTTTTCAACCCCTTCATAACTGTAAGACTCCCCTTAGAAATCTGAAGAACACCACCTTCACCAATATATTTGCAATCATTATCATCCAGAGTTCCCAAAAAGATTAGATTCCTCTTCAAATCTGGAACATGTTTGATGTCTATTATAGTCCTCACAACACCATCATGCATCTTGATCTGAATAGTACCAATTCCAACCACCTTACAAGGAGTGTCGTTTCCCATTAACATCTTATCGCCATTAATGGCTGTGTAAGTGGAAAACCATTCCTTATGAGGACATACATGGAATGTACAACCAGTATCCAAAATCCACCTATCTTCAGCGAAGCAGGCATTGATCGTCAGAACTATAGCTTCATCGCATTCTTTAATGATTGCCAAGACACTACCATCATCTTCTTCTATGACTGTTGCCTCACCTGGCTTCTTCCTAAGCTCAAGACAATTCTTCCTGAAGTGTCCCTCCTTCTTACAATTAAAGCATTTGTACTTCTTAGGTTTCGATTTAGACCGTGAACGACCCTTCTCATCGACCACATGCTGCGTCCTTCCCCTTACAACCAAACCATCTCCTGAGTTGCTTTCTTCCATTGACCTCCGTCTCAACTCCTTCGAGTTCAATGCTGCTTTAACATCCTCAAAGGTTGTAGTTGTTTTACCAGACATAAAAGAATCAACAAAGCTTTCATATGATGGTGGCAGAGATGCAAGCAATAGTTTTGCCTTATCTTCTTCTTCGAATTTGACATCTATGTTTGCCAAATCTAAGAATACTCGGTTGAGTTCATCCATATGGTCTTTCAACGATTCCCCTTCTAACATCTGTAAACTAAATAATTTCTTCTTTAGATACAAACGATTAGTTAGAGATTTCGTCATATACCTTGTCTTCAGCTTACTCCATAACCCATCGGCTGTAGTTTCAGTCGCTACTTCCCGCAAGACCTCATTGCTCAAACAGAGTAGAATCTGACCATGAGCTCTCTCCATGAGATCTTCCTTCTCTTCTACTGAAAGTGATTCATCTCGAGTGCAACCTTCCCATTCAACGTCTTCAGCAAACCCTGTTAAACTATTACTGCGCGCATCTTAATCTTCCAAAGATTAAAATCGTTACTTCTATTAAACTTCTCTATCTCGTATTTTGCCATCACAGAGACCTCAAAACCAAAGATCTGTACCAGTTTGTTATGCCAATCGCGGTTTAATGTGATTAATAAGAGTAATCAAGCAGAAGCAATAGAAATAGTAAAGAACAATCACGAACAGAACACAGAGTTTTACGTGGTTCGATTGATGAGACCTACTCCACGACGACAACGACGCGATGATTTCCACTATGATAAGCAAACAAGTTTACACAAGAGATTTCGTGAGATTGTGCTTCTGATATCTCCTTAG
This sequence comes from Eschscholzia californica, assembly GCF_041429995.1. NCBI lineage: Eukaryota > Viridiplantae > Streptophyta > Magnoliopsida > Ranunculales > Papaveraceae > Eschscholzia > Eschscholzia californica. The sequence continues at coordinate 3,348,381 of NW_028238483.1, forward strand.
GGTTTAGTTTATATAGTCACTAAACCCTAATCCCACCGCCTCACCGACTCTCTACAATTGACTCTCTCTCTATAACCGACATTAGACACAAATACGCTAATACTAATAACTGACATAAGCCTAGCTTCGCATATCAACTCTGTCTCGGAGTCTAGCTCTGCCTCGGAGCACTACTTCGCATACCAGCCCTGTCTCAGCAATCAGCTCCGCTAACGGGTCTAAAATTCGGCGCGCAATTACCATTGCCTTGTAAACGGGTTGGCGGGGTCGTAAACGGGGTTCGATACCAATCCATATTCGAGTCACTTCTAACATAGACAGATGTGACATCATTTTCACTAAAGATTGCTCGGGCATCCGTTGGTACCAAACCCTAATCCCAACTACCTAGTATTCAAATATGCTATGGAGATAAGCCAAGGTATATAATAAGCTGGTTTAAATTGTATTAAATATATATCCGGAGAAAGCTAGCACAAAACAAATACAAAAAAAATGTTCAGCTTGGGTCGTTATCCTCACTGTGTCCTAGGGATTCAGTTTTCAGAGTCAAACATTCACCTGAGGTTCTTCAAAGTACCATTTTAACAGAGTTTAGGCAATGCAAAGAACATGAAGAAGTAGAAAAAACTTACTTCTCTTGGGTTGCCATGTCAATTTTAACTTCAAGAGGAGCAAAGGCCGGCGATTCGACAAAAAGTGTAGGTTGGCATCACTGTAAAAATGTGACAAGTTGTAAGTATACATCACATAAAATAACAAAAGTATGAAGAAAGATTACCAACAAAATATGAGCATCATCAAATAAACGAAGTTATTTTTAACCGTACACTGCAAGCTTTCTGGCTAGATACAAGTAAGGTTTCTCGAAGTTATTGTTACTCTTTGTAGATATCTCATATATAGTACTGAACACTTCGCTTTTACTTGCATGTTCTTCATATCAACCTTGTTTCCAGAAAGAACAATTGGGATATCATCGCAAACCCTAAAAATACTAAATTGCATGGTGGAAAGAGCTTATTAAGCAAAAGGATGTCTTCAAAAAATCGGCAAAGCCATAATTATCAGATAAACAAAAGAAATTGCCAAATTGGATACTATACCTGCAGAGATCCCTGTGCGATGTTGGGACATTCTTGTATGTCAAGCGAGCCGTAACATCAAACAAATGAGAACAAAGTGTTAGGAGAGAAAAATAAATAATAGTTTGCCATGATTCATAAAAGGTTCAAGATACAGGGTTCCATTCTAGCAATGGAACAAAGAACATAATGTACTCTCTACCAAAGTCACAAATTAGTAAGAGTTTCAATAACTAATCTACCAAAGTCAAAAATCTAAATCAAAACAACCAATATACAGAAAAATACCAATTCAAAATGGTTGTTGTAATAAAATATACACAATCCAATCGACTCTGCGTATCGAACTCGCCCACAAAAATTATTTAAAAAAAAGTGAATTGGAGTTTCTTCCAAGTAAATTTCGTAAATTGAGTCAATGAGGAAATTCAAAGATTCAAATGTCACAACATTCAACCCTAATTTGAATTGAACAAATCAATAATATATAGTATCTGAATCACATCAATCTTTTACCTGTTTTGGAAGATTACATGGCTTTATATTCATTGTTTTATTCTTTTGCATATATTTCTCCAATCTTATGGTGGTTTGATTTCTCATATGAGGGTAAGTCATTGAGAATTGCTGGTAGTGAATCTGAATCACCTGGTTCCTTGGGTCCTTGGTTAACATCTAAGGTAGGTTTGACTTAGATTTTAAACCAGATTCAACAGAAATGCACATCTAGAACTCAAATAAAAACATTAATATTGGCAATCGTTCATAACGGCCGATTTGGTAACGAAAGTTTTGGAAGTTTTTAATTGATGATGAGTAAAGATTATAACCGAACTATTCAATAGGATGATGAGGAATGAGCCTTGAAGCTGTCGTTCAAGCTGTTTGGGATAAACTATCCAGATTCTAGGTCATTTAAGTTGTCGCAAACGTGTAGATTGAAAAATGGAGGGGAATAAACAGTCCAGATTCATCCTCTTGTTTACTACATTGCATTAAGTGGGTGAACAAATTTTGTTTTTTGAGCCAGGTAATTGATCTAATGTCTAAGATTTGATGAAAAACACAACAGATAGCTGGATTTGTCTTTCGGTTTGACCCAGGCAACATCAAACATTGTGTTTTATATAATAGACTAGATATAACCCGTGCCTTCGGCACAGAGAAATTCATTCAATGTGTTATACTGGCGATGAACTAATAAAAGAAATGAACATTAGTGAATCATACAAATTTCTATCAAAACAATAATATACAACAAAAGTAATTCTCGGGCCATATCAATCTACAAAAGAAAACCCTAATTGAACATGATATATCACTAAAAAAACAACTCGAATTCTCGAGCCATATCAATCTAGAAAAGTAAAATCAAACATGAAACAGAGGATTGAGACTAAATAAATCAAAAATAAGAAAGTTGGAAAGAAAGTTGGAAGAAGGAATACACAAAGGGGAGTTGCATAATTTAGTGCCTATTAGTGGAAACTGAAGTATTGGGAAAGGGTCGTTAAGAGAGAACATGAGAGCTTGATACACAATGAAGAATAAGGTCAAAGTCCAGAGTTAGTTAAAGAATATTTACTTCAAGGAATGAAGACCTTTGTCGCCTCCTCGAATGCTGGAGTGTTGGCAAGCAAAATCTGCGAATAAAGGCGGATATTTCGAAGTCCCAATGCGATGAAAAATTATGCTATAAAGACCACTATTATATATTATTTGATCTACATCGATGAGATTGTGCATTCAATAGTATACCAATGCTTGTTTCTTAATTGCATTCTGGAAAATCATTCGAGCAGATTCCTTAATTAGTAAACTGAGTAACTAACAGAAGTTTGTTGAGCAATACAAACTTTAATATTTCAAGCTTGGTGGAATTTTACACTTTTCAATAAAACAAAACCAAGAAAAAACATAACAAAATTTTCAAATACCTGGCAAAACAAACATCAAAGAAAAACAGAATATTGATCAACTATAGGGTTGAGGGTTGAATATTAGATGAACTCTAATGAGGGTTGAAGAGATTGGATTTAGGTTTCAAGTAATAATCAAGAGAATGAAATATTTGGAATAACTACTACCAACATAAAGCAAATGAAATTATTTTTTCTGATACTTAAATATTAAAAATAAGTAAAGAATATTGAGTTCTATTAATTGCAAATTTTCCGTCTCTATTACTATGTGAAACTTAACTCATAATACACCTCTATTCTGAAACCAAATCTAGGAGTCAGAATTACGACAAACAGAAAATAAACCCATCATCGATCTAACGTAAGAAAGAAATATTTTGTAAACCTCCGTTGAAATTGCTCACCAGAAGTCCGTTGAGTTTAACCTTTCTTACCAAATATATAGGCACATCAATTTTTATGGAGGTCAAAACAAACTTATTTTGCATCAACTTACACCAAAGTTGATGCGAACACCGTTCGATGAACATAAGTTGTTCATGTTTACATGTTCCTTAGTTTCGTAAATGTAAGGCTCAGTTTCAAACAAACCTATAGATTCTTCTCTCCTTACATGTAACTGGCAAATTACACCAAAGTTGTCAAAAATGATGAATTGTGCTTTAAACTCATGAGTATAATGATAGGAGAAGAAAAAGTTTACATAAATTAAATAAAGAAAAAAGTGAAAGTGGAAATAAATAAATAAAATAGTAACTTAAGGAAATTACCCATTGAGAAGAATGTCTTAAAAAAGTGGTCCAAGGGATATCTTCTTTGATTTCTTTCTCATATCAACCTTAGTGTTCAACACTTGCACACTGCAACCATAAACCACCAGAGAAAAAGATTAAGTAAAATCAAATTCATGCCTAAAACAAACGATTATATAACCAAAGTTAACCTAATTCAGAAATGCTTAGGTATGAGTCAATAACCTTACCTAAGTCTATGTATATGTAATGTATTAGTATAGTCCTGACAAAGGGCGTTCAAACACCTATTTTGTGTACGTATGAGTTGCATCCTATGTACATGAATATCAGATGTACCTTTAAAATATAAAAATGAAATTATTTCAATGAACAACGCCGGTAGTAACTTCCTTTTCGGGTTTGTAGTAGCTTATCATACATTTAATTTGAATAAAATTGATGTCGACAACAAAAAGATGCAGCGGCATACTCGTAACGTTATGTCAACTCATACGTTACAAGTACTCAAACATAACCAAACAACATAAAATACTAGACTGCTTTATGCTTCTTCAACCCACACGTTCTACAACAACAAAGAATATTTAATTAAATAATTCGTACCGAAGAAATCCTGAGTCATTTTCTTCATTAAGAAACACAAGGAGACCTGTGGGTTATTATCCATACAAATCCAATGACTGTAAATGGATGACAAATCGTATAGCATACAACTCAAAGCCAATAAAAATTCATCAAGGGAGTGTGCAAAGAGTCCCTAATCAACAAATTAATCAGGAAATCAAAATATCTAAGTGGACTGTAAATGAATAAAAATAGGAACCACATTTTGCAAATTGACAACAAACAATGGAATATATTTCAAATTCGATAAAATCAGTAACTCACCTAGATGAAGATTCGATTTATTACATAAACTTTGCATATCTTTCTTAGTTCCTACTTTAGCATCATTTATCAGCAGGTTTTGTAAAGAATATACAAGCGATAGTCTTCCAAAACAGAAAAATACAAAGATGATTATTCATGTGTTGTGAATGCCCGTCAAAAGAAACCCCATACCTTAATCTAAAAACAACCAACTTCCTAAAACTGAAAACACTAATTCAAGAAATTACTTACTGTATGCTCCTACAAAAAGTACAAATGCTTAATAAATACTGTCCAATATATGCATGGAGTTCTCGATGTCCTGGTGCCAAAGACAGCGGTATGTCTTTCTGGGAGAATATGACATATATAGCTAACTACAGTACATATTTCCACAACTCCACAGATCGACACTTCCCATAAAAAGTATTCCTAAGATTCTCCTCTGTATTGCATGGAGCAAAGCTTAACGTATCTTAAACAAATGATCAAACAGATAGATGACAACTTCCATAACTTCTCTTAAACAATATATGCATCGCACACAACTTTACAATTCTTAAGATTTGTGCGGTAAAACTATTGGGCGTCCACCACTTCTCATTAACATCTGATAGGTTGTTGGAATACTTACTACTACTACCAGGAACGGACCCACGTTGTCCATTTACAAAAAAATGGTAAACCCTAGAGAGATTCCTTTCACCATAACAAACTCTCATGGCAACCCATTTAAATTAAAAGAAATCCAAAATTTTCTATGATTCTACTCAAAATATTATGTGGGGAAAGTAGACAACCTAATGATTTAAAGGTTATTAGGAGCTTAGAGCTGTAAAACCCAAACTCTAAATGAGAAACCCTAGTCATTATATCAATTGGGTTTCAAGCTAGATCACAATAGAGGCCTAAAAATATCCTAACATCAAACTCAAATACCTTTTTTTCTTTAAACTTTCTCTCTCTAGGTTCATCTTCATTTCATGTATACAGGTTCTCTCTCGGTTGATAACTTTCTTTCATCAAACAGTTACAACTTACAACAATATTATTCTCAAGCCTATAAGTAGGAGAATGAGATGGAGAGATTTTGTACTACTACTGTAGATTGGAAACATTACTTCTCTAATTAATAATAGATTCTAGTAACCTACACATGAAATAGAAGACAAAAAGAACTAAAAGAAACTTAAACCTTACTTTCGCTCATTATTCTTAATCATTAACCACAGATGTGTCAACTCTGAAATTTGTTAGCCTATTCAAACCTTCGATTTGAGTGGTAAAGATGGATTGGAACTATCTATCGGGCTTATAGAGAAACGCCTCAATAATATTACTTGTATCTTTGTGGGCCGTGGCGACCTCACGCATTGATTTCTTGATCATTGCGGCAGTGTCCGGAAGTGTAGAATAGAAAGTGTACCCTTTAATATAACTTGGGACTTATTCTTGCAGTATTCTCGTCGAACCCTTCAATTATAAAACCGCATGAATCCTTACCATAATTTGGCTTATTAGCCTTTAAACGGCAAATATGAAATTGGCAATGTCTTGAACACTAGTACGCCCAAGCTTCTGAATCTAAAAAGAACACAAAAGTTATGTATCAAATAAATGTTCAAAAAAAAAGAAAGGAAAAACAATACGTAATGTATTAAATAATAGTCTAAATCGCAAATAAAAAATCTTACTCGTGTAAAAGTCTCCTCGTAAACTTGATCGGTAAAAGCAACGATGCCAGCATAAGCTGCATGAATATGCTGGCTCAACATTTACGCTTTCGACAAGTTTCAGTCAAAATAATAGGCTACCTCGAGTTTTGACGTGGTTTTTACGATCCTCGTCGTCATATTCTGCGATCCTCCCATCATGGGCTAGAATATAGCTTTGTTGATTAATAACCGTAGAGAGATTCATGTCACCATAGCAAACTCTCATGACTACCTATTTGAACTAAATGAAAACTAAAATTCTCTAATTCTACTCAAAATATTATGGGGAGAAAGTAGACAACCTAATGATTTAAAGGTTGTTAGGAGCTTAGAGTTGTAAAACCCAAACTCTAAATGAGACACCTTAGTTATTATATCAATTAGATTTCAAGCTGGATCTCAATAGAGACCTAAAAGTATCTTAACATTAAAATTCAAATACCCCTTTTTCTTTAAACTTTCTCTCCCTAGGTTCATCTGCATTTCATATATACAGACTCTCTCGGTTGATAACTTTCTTTTATCAAATAGTTACAACATAGATCAATGTTATTCTGAAGCCTACAAGTAAGAGAATGAGATATAAAGAGATTTTGTACTACTACTGTAGATTAGAAACATTACTTCTCTAATTATCAATGACTCTAGTAACCTACACATGAAATAGAAGATAAAAGGAACTATCCATCGGGCTTATAGAAAATCGCCTCAATAATATTACCTGTATCTTTGTGGGCCTTGGCGCTCTCACGCATTGCTTTTTTGGTCATTGCGGCATGTCCGGAAGTGTGGAATAGAAAGTATACCCTTTAATATAACTTGGGACTTATTCTTAGAGTATTCTTGTCGAACCCTTCAATTATAAAACTACACGAATCCTTGCCATAATTTGGCCAATTAGCCTTTAAACGACTAGTAATGAATTTGGTAATGTCTTGAACACTAGTACGTCCAAGACTCTAAAAAGAAAATAAAAGTTATGTATCAAATAAATGTTCAACAAAAGGAAAGAAAAAACAATGTGTAATGTATTAAAAAACAGTTTAAATTACAAATAAAAAATCTTACTCGTGTAATAGTCTCCTCGCAAACTTGTTGGGTAAAAGCAACGCTAGCAGCATAAGCTGCAAGAATATGCTGGCTCACTATTTACGCTTTCGACAAGTTTAGTCAAAATAATAGGCTACCTCGAGATTTGACGTGGTTTTTGCGATCCTCGTCGTCATATTCTTCGATCCTCCCATCATGGGCTAAAATATAGCCCTGTTGACTAATAACCGTAGAGAGATTCATGTCACCATAGCAAACTCTCATGACTACCTATTTAAACTAAAAGAAAACCAAAATTCTCTAATTCTACTCAAAATATATGGGGGAGAAAGTAGACAACCTAATGATTTAAAAGTTGTTAAGAGTTTAGAGCTGTAAAACCCAAAATCTAAATAAGGAACCTTAGTTATTATATCAATTAGATTATTACTTGTATCTTTATAGGCCTTGGCGGTCTCACGAATTGCTTTTTTAATCATTGCGGCATGTCCGGAAGTGTGGAATATATAACTTGAGTCTTATTCTTAGAGTATACTAGTTGAACCCTTCAGTTATAGAACTGCATGAATCCTTGCCATAATTTGGTCAATTAGCCTTTAAACGGCTAGTAATTAAATTAGCAATGTCTTCAACACTAATACGTCCAAGCGTCTAACTCTAAAAAGAAAACAAAAGTTATATATCAGATAAATGTTCAAAAAATGGAAAGGAAAAAACAATACGTAATGTATTAAAAAACAGTCTAAATTGCAAATAAAAAATCTTACTCGTATAAAAATCTCCTCGCAAACTTGATGGGTAAAAGCAACGCTGCCAGCATAAGCTGCATGAACATGCTGGCTCACCATTTACGCTTTCGACAAGTTTCAGTCAAAATATGAGGCTCGCTCGATATTTGACGTGATTTTTGCGATCATCGTCGTCATATCCTGCGATCCTCCAATCTTGGGGTAGAATATCGCCTTGTTGATTAATAAATCCAAGTACCGTAGAGAGATTTATGTCACAATAGCAAACTCTCATGACTACCTATTTAAACTAAAAGAAAATCAAAATTATCCATTTTTCTTTAAACTTTTTCTCTTTAGGTTCATCTTCATTTCATATATACAGACTCTCTCTCGGTTGATAACTTTCTTTCATCAAACAGTTATAACTTATAACAATGTTATTCTTAAGCCTACAAGTAAGAGAATGAGATAAAGAGATTTTGTACTAATACTGTAGATTAGAAACATTACTTCTCTAATTAATAATGACTCTAGTAACCTACACATGAAATAGAAGACAAAAAGAACTAAAAAAACTTAAACCGTACTTCATTTCATTATACGTAATCATTAACCACAGATGTGTCAACTCTGAAATTTGTTAGTCTATTCAAACCTTCGATTTGAGTGGTAAAGATGGATTGGAATATTCATCGAGCTTGTAAAGAACCGTCTCAATAAGATTACCTGTATCTTTGTCGGCCTTGCCGGTCTCACACATTGCTTTTTAAATCATTGCGGCAATGTTTAGAACTGTGGAATAGAAAGTGTACCCTTTTAGATAACCTGAGAGTTATTTTTGGAGTATTCTCGTTGAAATTTTCAATTACAATACCGCATGAATCCGTGCCATAATTTGGCCAAATAGCCTTTAAACGGCTAGTAATGAAATTGGCAATGTCTTAAACACTAGTCTAAGCTTCTAACTTTTAAAAGAAAACGAAAGTTCTGTATTAAATAAAAGTTCAAAAAAAGGAATGGAAAAAATAATACGTAATATATTAAAAAATAATCCAAATATTAAATAAAAAATCTTACACAGGTAAAATTCTCCTCGCAAAATTGATGGGCAAAAGAAACGCTGCCAGCACAAGCTGCATGAACATGCGGGCTCACTATGGTACGCTTTCGACAAGTTTCAGTCAGAATACTAGGCTCGCTCGAGATTTGACGTGGTTTTTGCGATCTTCGTCATCTTATTCTATGATCCTCCCATCATGGGCTAGAATATAGCCTTGTTGATTAATAGATCCAAGTACCGTAGGTCCTTTCATCGTCAACGAAATAAGGAAATTGAAAGGTATAGAAAAAATTAAAAGGTTTTGCTTCATCAAATAAACAAAAAATCTCTATCCAAATGTATTAAATTAGTACTCCCTTTTCAGTTATATTACGACAAATAAAGAAGATATATGAATATTAGAAAGTGTGTATACTAGAACTTCAAGTTCACAAAGACAAGTTAAAGACAATTTTACTTTATTCACAATTTAATTTCAAGATTGAACTGTATATCAGAAAGATTGTTAGTAGATAGTAGTTAGTACAAGATCATCTTCTATATCTTATCTATTTTGATTTTGATTTCAAATTTATCTCCATTTTCATTTTATTTGAACTGTACATACGTGATACATGATACATTATATGAACTCGGGTACATGATAAGCTTTGGTGTCAAAATGAATGATCCCGTCAAAAGCCTTGATTTGATGGGGATTGGCCCATGAACATATGATCGCAGACAACTTTATATTTCTTTAAATTTGTGCGGCAAAACTATTGGACGTCCACCGCTTCTCATTCACATCTGATAGGTTGTTGGAGTACTTACTACTAGTACGAGGAAAGGACCCACGCTGTCCATTAATAAAAAATGGTTAACCCTAGAGAGATTCCTGTCACCATAACAAACTCTCATGGCTACCTATTTAAACTAAAAGAAATCCAAAATTCCCCATGATTCTACTCAAAATATTATGGGGGGAAAAGTAGACAACCTAATGATTTAAAGGTTATTAGGAGCTTAGAGCTGTAAAATTCAAACTCTGAATGAGAAACCATAGTCATTATATCAATTGGGTTTCAAGCTAGATCAATATAGAGGCCTAAAAATATCTTAACATCAAACTCAAATACCCTTTTTTCTTTAAACTTTCTCTCTTTAGATTCATCTTCATTTCATGCATACAGTCTTTCTTTCGGTTGATAACTTTCTTTCATCACACAGTTACAACTTACATCAATGTTATTCTCAAGCCTATAAGTGAGGAATGAGATAGAGAGATTTTGTACTACTATTGTATATTAAAAACATTACTTAGCCTATAAGTGAGGAATGAGATAGAGAGATTTTGTTCTACTACTGTATATTAAAAACATTACTTGTGTAATTAATAATGACTCTAGTAACCTACACATGAAATATAAGACAACAAAAACTAAAAAAAACTTAAACCTTACTTTCTTTCATTATTCCTAATCATTAACCACAGATGTGTCAACTCTGAAATTTGCTAGCCTATTCAAACCTTCGATTTGAGTGGTAAAGATGGATTGGGGGCTTATAGAGAACCGCCTCAATAATATTACTTATATCTTTGTGGGCCTTAGCGGCTTCACGCATTGATTTTTTGATCACTGCGGCAGTGTCCAGAAGTGTGGAATAGAAAATGTACCCTTTAAGATAAGTTGGGACTTATTCTTAGAGTATTCTCGTCGAACCCTTAAATTATAAAACTGCATGAATCCTTACCATAATTTGGCCAATTAGCCTTTAAACGACTAGTAATGAAATTGGTAATGTCTTGAACACTAGTACATCCAAGCTTCTGACTCTAAAAAGAAAGCAAAAGTTATGTATCAAATAAATGTTCAAAAAAAGGAAAGGAAAAAAACAATACGTAATATATTAAAAAACAGTCTAAATTGCAAATAAAAGATCTTACTCGTGTAAAAGTATCCTCGAAAACTTGATAGGTAAAAGCAACGCTGCCAGCATAAGCTGCATGAATATGTTGGCTCACCATTTACACTTTCGACAAGTTTCAGTCAATAATAGGCTCGCTCGAGATTTGACGTGGTTTTTGCGATCCTCGTCGTCATATTCTGCGATCTTCCCATCATGGGCTAGAATATAGCCTTGTTGATTAATAAATCCAAGTACCGTAGAGAGTTCATGTCAACATAGCAAACTCATTATTATGTATGCGCATGTGATCCTGGATAGCCAGTTTTAGACATTAGACGTTTGAGATTCCGCTTAGAACATTAGACTGCGACGAACAGTGGTATCAGAGCTTCCTGCATAAACTAATTTTAGTTAGTTTTAGGGGTGGGAAACGGGCGGGTATGGACGCCCACGGGTACTTTAGCTTCGGGCTCGGGCTCGGGCTCGGGCTCGGGCTCGGGCTCGGGCGGGTCGGGTACTTCTTCTCTATGGTTATTAGGGTACTCGGGTATTTCGGGCGGGTAAATTTCAATTTTGGTATGATCAAAGCCCGCCATGCCCATCAAGAGAGATGGGCGAGTCGGGTTCCGGGCAGTCGGGTGTCGGGCTATAAATTATTTAAGGGTAGGCATATATTATACAGACGCCACATGCATTTAAAAATGTTGAGCCCAACTCAACCTAAGCCTCCCAAGTCCCAACTCTTTTATAAGAGTTTCCACATGCATTCTCATCATAAGTTGACAATGTGGGACAATTTAATCTTTTGAGCTTTCTTTGGCTTTTAGCCTTTAGTCCCACATCTAAAAATCATATAAAACTTAAATGAAATTGTCCTTATAAATTGAACGTCACTTCTTATGATAAGTAAAGATTTGTGCACTTTGACTGATTGTTAGTGCTGGTTTCTAGCATGTGCTTGTCCCTTTGGCTTGAGGTCTTAGGGCTAAATCAAAGTGATGGCCTCAATTTGGTCAAATTTTTGAAGTAATACCTCAGTGGGTAGGTCGGGTACCCGTTACCTTACCAAACGGGCTCGGGTGTGGGTGGGGGCTCGGGTAGAAGATTTAACTCGAGCCCGCCCACTGAAATGTGTCGGGTCGGGCGGGTGGTGCCCGAGTTGGGTTGTGGGCGCCCACGGTCTGCTTCGGGTTCGGGTGCCCGTGGGCGGGACCGGGTTAGTGGGTACATTTCCCACCCCTAGTTAGTTTCAAATAAACCATAACAAATTAGGATTTGTTTCAGATTAACATAAAAAATAGTTTCATGTATAGTTTAGATTTGAAAGGAGTTTTAAGAATAATTTGAAAGGGTTTCAAATTGGTTTTGAAAATTAGTTTTGAAACGAGGTTCAAGGGTGTTAATTTTGTAAGGTCGTGGCTTTGGGGAATAATGGAAAGTCTTCGGGGAATAAAGTCTAAGGGACGTATTTATTGTTCAATCCAAAAACTTATATGATTGAACTTTCCCCCAAATCTTCATCTAGTCATCACCTTCATCACCACAACTTCCTTTCACCACCATTTCGACCACCACAACTTTCGATGACCACCACCACAACTTCCTTTCACGGCCATTTCAACCACCACAACCTCCGATGACGGTGGTCATTTCCAACTAGTGAAGATCACTCAATACCGCACTCTTTCTCTCTCTTTGCCTCTTCCCCTACCTCTCTCTCTCTCTCTAAAAAACATGGACTGAATTTTTTTTAAATCAAATTGAGTAGTTAATCTAGTTGTTGATTCAGTAGATTCCTCTAACAAATCCATGAAAATCAATGTTCCAGAAACTTGATTAAAGGCCTCCACTAAAAAAAACAACAATTGGAGCACCCAGCATCTTGTGTAGATACAGTTGTAATGAGCAAAAGGGCAGGAACAACAAGGTCAATCATGCTTAAAAGATTACATGGATAGATAGATATTCTCAAAAAATAAGCTTTTAGGACATATTCAATTGATTCATGAAAGGATCTAGGGTTCTTAACAATATCAATTAGGGCAAAAACAATATCATACCTAGAACAATAATTAGAGTGCATGAAGGGAGGGGGTGAGAGCATCAAGGAGGTCGGGTATCGACATTTGAAGGTTGCGGTTAGAGATTGAGAGATTAAGAAGAATTGTTGTTGTGTTTTCTTGAGCAACTAAGGAAGATGAAAATAGAGTTTCGATAAAATTGGAAGAACACCTGATCTAGCTAGTCATGAACGACTTTCAGGATTGTGCTTCGAAATTAAACGAAGTTCAAAATCGATTATGTTTGGGTACTTTGTGAATCAGAACTTGATTTGTTCATCAGAGGGAAGAAGGTAACAGAAAAGAAGCAGCAAGAGGGAGGTAAAAGAGAGAGATAAATTTTAGGCAAAAAAAAGAGAGATAGAAAAGGTGGTGGTCGGGTTCGGTTGCGGTCGGACTTTAGTGGGTGGTCGTGGGATGTAGAAGATGAAGAATAGGAGGTAAAAAAGTAAATAAATTAATTTTTGGACTCAAGACAAAATTTTCCCTTAAGTCAAATCCTATAGACCCAGTTCTTTATTCCCAAGAGAATTTTCTTTATTCTCCAAAGCCGCGACCTTTTGAAAAAGGAGTTTATCAAGAATCTTAATTTTGAAAAGTTCAAAATCAGTTTCTCATATTATTTTGAAAAGGTTTTCAAAATATGAAAAAGAAAAATAAAATTTTGGAGATTTTTGTCGCGGATTGGTAGTCTGAGACGTCTGGGACTCAGTCCGAGAAGCACTCTCGAACTCTGGCCTAGACCGGCAGGAGATGCATCTTAGGCCACTTCAAGAACATCTTGGGCTTTGGTCGAAACATGTCTTAGGGTCAAAATTCGAGAGTCTCAACTCTTGGTTGAGATATGTCTTAGTTCAAAATCCGAGAGAGTCACCGCTCTTAAATGAAACATGTTTCAGACAAATCCGGTAGGTCTTAGACCTTTTGGCCGAGACAAGACTCGGGCCTTGGGTTGTTTGGGAGTTTTTCTCCGTTTTCTCCTATTTTAGTTCTACGTTTCAATATCTTGACCCGAGCTTATCCAAGGCCCAAAAAGGAATAATCAAACATTGATTTACTAAATCAAAACATGGAGAACAAAGAGAGAGACATAGTGAGATAGAGGGATAGAGTGAAATAGGGATAATGAAAGTGAAAGAGGGATAGTAGAAAAAGAGGATGAAAGACATTGATGAAGAGAAAGGGACAAAGAGAGAGTGAAAGAGAGAGAGAGACAACGAGAGTATGAGGGATAGTGAGAGAGAGGCAAATAATGGTCGTGGTGGTGGTGATTGGAAAAGAAAAAACGAGAAAAATAGATTTGAAAAAATAAAAATAAAGGTCGCTTGCAATAGCAGTTTGTCGGCGACCCTTACCGACATGGAGAAGAAATCTACACAAATTTTTGTACCCCGTGAAAATATTAACAATTTTGTCAAAGGCACCGGTGAGAAGCGGCCCGACCCGACGAGAGTGTCTACAGAGAAAATTTAGGGTCCGTTTGATACGTTAAAATGTGTGAGTAAGAAAACCGATTTCTTTCTCGTGGGTAAGAAAGTCAAGATTTTCTTATGAGAAATGCATTTGTTGCTGTTTGGTAAGGCATTAGAAAATTTGAGAAAAATATTTAAAGGCGCCCCATTTAATATTTTTGGCACCTTTTATATTCATGAAGTGGGGTGCCTTGATTATAACACGAGGCGCTCTTAGAAGTTCCCAAAAAAAAAATTTATAGTAAGATTACTTTTGTTTTACCATGAATAATTACCAGCCACCCGAGATCGATTACCTACAGGCTCGAAGAATCTTTTTCTGCAAAAGCTAAACATAATAACCGATAGGTAATTGGTGTATATAAAGTATTTCTAGTCGATCTTGACAGATGAGAAAAGGTAATGAACGAAATAGTTCGATGAAAGGATTCGCCCAAGCCAGATACTCGAAAGGATGAAAAATAGTTCGATGAAAAGGGTTCCAAAGGGGAGAGTTCCAGCACCAAGAACAAGAAGCCATGATAGGTACTTTCTTTCAGGGATTTCTCGAGGGATTTGGTTGGTTCAGACAGGGTATTGAGTGGGTTCTGCCTTTGTTCCATATAAGCCTCCCAAAAGGGTTAAAGGAACAGAAATGCAGAACCAAAGTGATAACAGAATGAAATATAGAGAGATAGGGATAGCACAAGTGCTCTTGCTGCCCCAAAGAATGAAGTTCAAGGCCGTCAGAATCACAAAAACTATTCCAGGGAAGAAACACGAAACCGACCAGGCAATTGATTTCCACCCTTCTGAAGTCCCCTTGATAGTTATCTATAACCGAACGCCTACATAACCTGCGACAATACCTAGGAAAAGATATAAAATGATCATTCATGTCAACAACATTCCTCGAGAAGCTGGTGACATGAAACCTAGAGCTGCGAATAGTATGGTAACGATAGCCATTCCTAGAACCTGGGCCCCATCTCCAACCATCACACAGAGTAATCTTGGGCAATTTGGCTCTCGAAATACATTACCGACGACAAGCTTCCACCCTGAAAGCTCCTCATTCATCTGTGCTTGGGCTTCTTTGTCTAGTTCCTCATACCTTGTCAAATCCCTCCTCACTGTTTATAAGAATATAACAAAGACTATTCCAGCTAAAAAGAAGATAATCATCAACGAGTTCAAGATTGAGAACCAATGAACACGTGCACCTTCCTTCTTCAAGTAAGCATCCCATCGAGAAGGCCATTTAATATCACTTTTCACAAACTCAACCTCATAAGTAAATGAGATTCACTCTTTCTCTCTAATGATCTGAGATTATCGAGATCAACAGGACGATCGACAGGGTCAACTTTTTCATACATCTTGAGCTTCAACATTGCTTCAGAATCACGTTTAACACTGCAAGGAACAACCTCAAACCCAACTATCTCGTACCCTTTTTGCTTCTTCTCCGGAACCACAGCCATCATCTCATCTCCCGTACCAAGTATTTGCACCCCAGTTACTTCATAATCATGAATCAAAACTTTAAACTTCAAATGATTAATGACGTAATCGTCTTTACCTTGGGATGGAGCCTAACCAACAGGAAACTAGATGGTGACGGATCTCTCGTCTTGAATCGACAAATGGTAATGGATTTCTTCAACTATGGTTTGGTTTGAGTGTGTTTTTTTTTGTCAACCATTTCGAGTTTGTAGCTCATGAGAACATCATCAAATCCAACCCAAAATCAGTGAACAACCCAATACATGGAAGTAGGAAAAATTCAGTGAAACATTTCATCGAACACTTCTTAAGCAATATGTGTGTATATATATATATATATATATATATATATATATATATATATATATATATATATATAAATACCTCCCATTCCAAAATCAGTGAACAACCCAAAATCAGAGTGTAAGGAAGAAGAAGTTGAAGGGAGATGCAGATGGAGCTCAAGAGAGATATTCAGTTAAGAGATATGTAGAGAGATAAACCCAAAACATTTCATGGCAATTGTCGGCGGCAGTAAACCAGGAGATTAGTGTTCATCAACATCTACATCACAAAATCTATTACAATCACAAGCGACGATCATTCATTGTTTCTTTATATGTCAAATGATCTTCAATATGAACCTGTTAGGAATTGCAATGCAACTATTTTAGTTGTCAAGTCTAACTGGAAGGATTTAGAGTTTCTAGGGTTTGTATGTATATTTCTTCAAAAAATTTGATTCTTATACATGTCATTTGAAGAAGTTGAAAAATTTGTTGTTTCTTGTGAAAGAAACCTTTAATTTGAAGGCTGGTGAAGGAAGTGTTGCGTCAGGGACCAATTCATCTGATGAGATGATGATGAAAGTCTCCAATGGAGATCGATGTAGAGGAAGAAACTGTAACAGATCAACCAACTATTCATCAACGGAGATAGAGAGAGAGATATAGAAAAGTTACGGGAGGAGGAGGAGAGAGAGCGTGTTTATTTGAGTGTGAGAATTGGATTTTCTCATCTTTTTTGTGGGAAAAAAAATAAACCTCTTTTCCTACTTTTTTTTCTCATAAGAATTCGGTTTTCTTACTCAAAGGTCCTATCAAACAACAATAAATTCACTTTCTCGAGAAAACGATTTTCTCAGCCACGATTTCTCACGTATCAAACAGACCCTTATTTGTTTTGGCCCAAACTGTCCAAGCCCAGTCGACTTAAATCAGTTTCTCTCTCTTCCCTTAGCCCTAAATCGACCAAAACATCATCTTTTTCATATTTTTGACCGAAGAACACTCTTCTTCTTCTTCTTCCACAACGGTCATCTTCCTCTTCAACTCAACGGTATATCTACTTCTTCTTCTTCTTCACTCCACTTTTTATTCTTAACTTTGTGAATGAATAGGTATGTTTACTTGATTGTAGGTTGTAACAGATAATGAATTTCGTCCAAGGTGGTTGATGGACAATCAAGTAAAGTGGTTGTAGGTATGTTTACTTGATTGTCTACATTCTCTTTTTTCTTTTGAAGTGAAGTTTGTTTTGGATTTTAGATTCTAGGGTTTTTTTGGTAGAGATTGAATTCGTTGTTTTCACTCTATTTATATCTCTAGTAGTTGACACCCCAAAATTCTTAGTGCCCTAAAGTTTTCATAAAATTGTATCTTTTCTATTCTACGTTGGGTTTGTTTAACTGAGCAGGGAAAATCGAACAATTGAGCATTCGGAACAATTTGCACCCTTTAAGAATCTATATAAGAAGTGCTCAAGTGCTAAATAGTTTTTTCTGTATACAGGATGGCAAGTTTTGAGGAGTCTCAAATTGATATTTCTAAAGAGGTCTGTAATCTGTAACATGGATGATTTCCATTGTTGTGTTTCGGATATTTACATTATTTATTGATTTTTTTTTCATTTCTTTGAGTGTTTCTTTTACAGGAAAAAGATAAGCTTGTCGCCGAAATAATTCGTTATGTCCTCTTCAAAACACACCAGAGTTCTGGGTGTCCTATTAAAAGGGATGAACTTACTCAATTGGTAACTAAAAATTATCGCCAGAGAAACCTCCCGGCGGTTGTAATTAAAGAGGCTGTAGATAAACTCTCGAGCATTTTTGGGTACGAAATGAGGGAACTCCAACGTGCTAGGCCTTCGTCTACAAATCAGAATCGTTCTTCACAACAAAGTAAGGAGATAATTATCTGAACGTTTTTTTTTATGTAAAATGTATGTAGGCCATGAAGGTAGTTAGTTACCTTCCTTCGATGAGAGAGTATGATTTTTCTGTTTCACCATATACCTTGCCAAGAAATTCCACTAAGTGGGAACTGTAAATTCCGCGATCCAGATAACGACGAAGTCCGTCCGAGTTTCTGCTGTTAACACGATCATACTGTAGATATCCTTTTTTATCACGTTTGATGTCATCCATCTACAAAATCAAACTCTTTGAGTTTTTTTATGTTTATGTGCACGGTTACGAAAATTGTGCAGTAAATGGAGTGTTCCTGGACCAGTTAGCTTACACGGTGAAACCGTAGTGAAATTTGTTTGATAATAACATTTGCACTTCGTTTGATTTCACGGAACAGAATTGACAAGGATTTATTAAGCCAGTCATAGTTGGTTGGGATAATTCTTCCGTGCTCATTATTAGTGATCATTTAATCATTTTGAACTCCTATTTAAGCTAAAACTTTTCAAAAATCTTGTGAATAAGCAGAACAAAAATTTCACGTACAAAGATGCAAAACGCTAGCTTCTTGGCGGTCTGTTGCGCAAGAACCTTATTTCAATTTCATACCCCCTTGCTTATTCTAATTAGTTCTTTTGATGCAATTGAACCAGATCTTGCAGATACTAAATCATATGTTATTATAAGTAAGCTACCCGCTGATGTATATCAAAAGTATGTCGAAGATCAGGAGAGTTCACATGTGACTGGTTTTACTTTTGTTGTTATGAGCATCGTACATCTTGCTGGAGGCCAAATCCCTGAAGGTATATGCTATTAAGTTTCTTGGTTTCGTAAGTCTAGTCAAATAGTCGTTATATTAGCCATCTTTAGGATAATATTTGTTAGAGTGGCTTAGACATCTGCGGTTTGGTGGTCATTCTTAACCTCATACATGATGGAAACTATCGACTTATTCAACCTTTTAATAGCTTTCTTGATCTCTTTACACTATATATCATGATCAAATATTAGTAATGATCGACGCAGAGAATTTATGGCACCATTTGAAGCGATTAGGACTCCACGAAACTGATGAAAGGCATCCAGTCCTTGGAAACATGAAGCAGGCATTAGAGGCACTCGTTCAACAAAGGTTAGGGCTTTAATTGCTACAAAATGGATTTCTCGAAGATTTTAACATCAGCATCTGTTATTTCTGTAGGTATCTGCAAAAGAACAAAGTTAGCGGTACTGAAGGCAATACTTTGTTTTACGAGCTTGCTGAGAGGGCTTTAGATGAATCAATTAGTGATAGAATGAAAGAATACATATTACAGGTACACTTTTTCTGAAGAGGTTAATGATTTACTGGTTTATTTCTTGGTTTTGCTTATTTCTGTTTGTTGAAATTATTACTTCGAAATATTAGAAATTTAGAATCACTACTTATGCAGTCACACGTTACATTCTGAAATGCCCAAAAGATAGTGAATTTGTTAATGATCAAGTTTATTATAGAGTAGCAACTGATCAGGATATCGATTTCCAGGCAGTAGAGATTAACTCATCAGACAACTGTAATGAACTTATTTTGATCCTTTAACTCAAACGATTTTTATGAGTTAGTAAAGATTCCTGCTGTTCTGCAGAATATAGAGACACTTCTTCGAATGAGTGAATCTAGGCCTTTTAGCTGCAAATTAGTCTGTCAATAATTGAGTACGGTGATTCTTTATCAAAATAAAGATTGCGTATTTATGTTAGGTTAAGTAGTTGATGTTAGGTATTGGATTCTATTGCCAGGGGTGATGAGGGCTAATGTCAGGAAAGATATCAGAGATGGCCTTGCAGGAAACGTTTATTTTAGTCAATATATCGCTAATATCATAGGCCAGAGAGATATCTGTTTTGTCTGGTACATCAAATAGGGTACTCCGCAGCTACATCAACCAACTGAAAGTCTTGGGTATCTCATGATTGAGTTATCTACTTACTAGATGACAGCCAAATAAGTAGGTTTTCCAGTGTTTCAAAATGGCCCGTGAGCCCCCAAAACGACTTGGACGACCCCTTTTAACAGGTCAGAGGAAATGGCATTACCCGTTTAACATCCGTATCTGGCGGGTCTAGGCGCGGTGCGCTGACCATAAACTGGACATACCACCCGGGCATTTCTCATTGTGATCCACTAAAGTTACGTACTGTCTAGACCAAAACCTAGTCAAGTCTGTTTTTCTCTACATAGTTTTCATCTTTTTCACTAAATATATTCTCTTTTTGCTACCGAGTTTGCAGATTGTGAACAAAGATGCCCCTGAGGAGGAAGCTGAAGATTGATGCCCATGGGTAATGAAATTACAAGCTACAACTCTATGTAATTAGATGAAATGATGATAGTTTTGAATAGTGAAACTCTGATAGGCGTAGTAATTCGTCATCTTTTTTTTTTTGTTAAAGGTAGTAATTCGTCATCTTGGTGCTACAAAATTTCCAATCCTGCTCCATAGATCGGATTTGGGTTATTTCCCAAATGGCCCACTTGTTTATGACCAGATTCCAGCTGCCTCATAGTTTACTGAAAATGCCTATATGCCCCCCATTTCTTCTTTTTGTCCGCAGTTAATTTTTTTTTGGACTTTTTCAAGTACCTTTTTTTTATATAATTTCCTCACAGTAGTCTACTTTCTTTCTCTAATAGCCTCCAACTTTGTGATCGGTTTCCTGTCTAGCCTCCAACTTTATCAAAAATACCTAGATAACCCCTTTTTTTAGATTCCGTTATAACACCGTTAACTAGTCATCACCTCTCTAATCCAACTCATCGCCTCTCTCTGCCACCTCATCTTCTCGCCACCGCATCATCTTCACCGGCGAAGGTCGTCGACTAGCCAATTTTTCGGTCGCCGACCTTTAAACATAAAAAAATATATTCATCAATCCTCTCTCTAAAACTTCGGCGAAGGGAAGGCCCTTCGCTGGAGGTGGGTCTGTTCGTGAATAGCAGAACAGCAAGTCTGTTCACGAACCGATCTGTTCGTGAACAGATTATCCGGCGAAGGGCTTTCCCTCCGAGTTTTTAGAGAGAGAGAGGACAGAGTTGTTACAAATTTTCTTTTTTTAATTTTTTAGGGAGAGAGAGGAATGATGAATATTTTTATTCTTTTTATGTTTAAAGGTCGCCGACTGGAAAATTGCCCGGTCGGCGACCTTCGCCGGTGAAGATGATGAGGTGGAAGAGAGAGGCGATGAGTTGGATGAGAGAGAGGTGATGACTAGTTAACGGTGTTATAAAGGAATCTAAAAATGGATGTCATACGGGTATTTTTGATAAAGTAGGGGGTAGGCAAGAAACCGGTCACAAAGTTAGGGGCTATTAGGGAAATAACCCTAATTTTTTTTTCTAAAGTAAAACAGGGCCAGCGTTTTGGGAAAGCAAAATAGGTTGCGAGGTGTGAAGACTTGGTCAATTTTGTTTGACACTTTTATTTTGTAAGTTGTTATAGGGAAATAAAAAACCTCTACTTCACCTCTCTCTCCTACATCTCATCACCTTTCTCTACCACCTCATCGTCTTCTCCGGCGAAAGTCGTCCGCGAACAAGCCATTAAAGGTCTGTTCGCAGAGCTAGATCTGGTGAATCACCAGATCTAGAGAGAGAGGAGAAATATTTTTTAAAAAATAATTTTTTTTTTAGAGAGAAAAAAAGAAATTTTTTTTTTTTATGTTGAAGGTCGCTGGCCGGAAATTTTTTTCGGTCGGCGAACTGGTCAAAGAAGACAGAGATAGAGGTGGGGAGAGAGAGAGGTGGAGGGTTTTTTATTTATATTTTGAAACATATT
Source organism: Eschscholzia californica (assembly GCF_041429995.1). Classification (NCBI taxonomy): domain Eukaryota; kingdom Viridiplantae; phylum Streptophyta; class Magnoliopsida; order Ranunculales; family Papaveraceae; genus Eschscholzia; species Eschscholzia californica. The sequence goes on from NW_028238483.1 coordinate 3,370,485, forward strand.
CCCCATAAAATATGTTTCCTCGGAAAATTTTCAAAATTTTCCATATACAATTTAAAATTTCATACTCCGGAAACTATTTAGCTTTCCCCAAAGCGCTGCCCTAAAACAAGGATCCTCCAGACTTACACTTCACAACAAATCAAAGATCATCTAACTTAACACTAAGATCACAGAGATAAATAATACCAAATTTGTAGTATTCAGCCTTTTAAAACTACTAGGGTATATCCCGTGCCCTAGGGCACGGACACGGACACTTCTATCAATCAAATGTCATGAAATTTATTATTATATTTTATTGAGAGAGAGATTTTTATTAGTTATTATTTTTTTTCTTGTATTATTTTTTTGTTTCTTTTCTCTTAAATTAGTTATTATTTTATTGAGAGAGAGAGATAGAGAGATTTTAATTTCTTTTTTTAACTCTTGAAATTTATTTTGTTTCTTTTTTTCTTAAATTAGTTATTTTATTTCTAAGAAGGAAAGGATTATTGTTTTTTAAATAGGTAACTTTATGTCTACGAAGGACTATGTCTTAAATTTTGAGAAGGGCTTCAAGACAATATCTTTTATAAAAAAAAGATTTTTATTTCTAAGACGAAAATGATTATTGTTTAGACAACATCCTTTATTAAAAAAAGATTTTTATTTCTAAGAAGGATACAGTTATTATTTTTTAAATAGGTAACTTTATCTCTATAAAGGACTATATTTTAAATTTTGAGAAGGGCCTCTAGATAATATGCATAATTAAAAAAGGGTGTTTGTCCCAGTCATCGTTTTCCCTTCTGTTTTATATAATAGATTTTATGCTCATCACACATATATATATATATATATATATATATATATATATATAAATTACTAAATTAAACAGATGAGCAGGAACCAAGAAGGAAAAGTCTTTTTTTTTTTTGAAAACTCGACTACGATCTACGTAACTCGTTACAAGGCATTGATGCATCATGAAGATGTAATAAGCACGATAACCACCTAATTAAACCAAGAATGAAAGAGGCCTAAAGCCCAACAACAAATAGGCCTAAAGACTGACAAATTATTACATTGTTTATATCCTAAATTACATAGGATAAATCTTGGCGGCAACTGTTTCCACCGAGACTCCATCCCACGACTTGATTGGCTTAAGAGGGGTGTCCAACCGTTACAGCAAAAGATGGTGAAGAAGGAAAAGTTATTATAAGAAAAATTAGTAGTGTTGATTTGAAGATTACAAATTTCGTATCATCGTCTGATCCTCTTTGAATGAGCCAAGAAATACTTGTATTTTTAGAAAAAAAAATTGTTGAGTTAATTCCTATTTGGCCCCTACTTTGTGACCAGCTTCAAATATGGCCTCCAAAATTCTGTAAATTCAAATATGACCCCCTATTCTCACACAAATGCCATAACTACCCCTCCTATTAATGTATTTCCAAAATAAAATAAAAAAGAAAACCTAAATGCCACCTCACTTCCCTCTCCACCACTCATCTCTCTCCACGTCACCTCTCTCTCCAACTCATCACTCTCTTCTCCGATGAAGGTCGCCGGTCGGAAAATTTTCAGGCCGGCGACCTTCAAACTTAAAAAAAAAAAGTTTTTTTTTCACTCATCTCTCTCTCTCTAAAAATTCCGGCGAAGGGGGTTTCCCTTCGCCGGAATCTGGTCTGTTGAAGAATTCCCTTCGGCGAAGGGAAACCCCCTTCGCCGGAATTTTTAGAGAGAGAGAGAGATGAGTGAAAAAAAAAAGATTTTTTTTTTTAAGTTTGAAGGTCGCCGGCCGGAGGCGACCTTCATCGGAGAAGAGAGTGATGAGTTGGAGAGAGAGAGAGAGGTGAGTTGGTGAGAGAGATGAGTGGTGGAGAAGGAAGTGATGTGGAATTTAGGTTTTTTATTTTATTTTGAAAATACATTAATAGGAGGGGCAGTTATGACATTTGTATGAAAATAGGAGGTCATATTTGAATTTACAGAATTTTGGGGGCCATATTTGAAGCTGGTCACAAAATAGGGGGCCAAATAGGAATTAACTCTTTTGGATTTTAGGAGATTCTGATATCTGGTGTTTTTCCTCAAAAAAAAAATATCTGGTGTTTTACTTTGTTTTACACCAGTGACGAGCTTGAAGTCGAAAAAGAGAAAGAGTTTTTTTTCGAGTGAGGCTATTAAAAGGAAAAGTCTAAAAGAAAATTAACAATATCCACCAGCCTTTGGTGCAGTGGTTGGACACCCCTTTTAAACCCATGAGATCGTGGGATCGAATCTCGCTGGAAGTAGTTTGCCATCAAGATTTATCCCATCTAATTTGGACGGTAAATAAAATAAATAATGTAATACATTGGTCGGACTTTAGGCCTTTTTCATGTTGTCGGACTTTAGACCTCTATCATTCATGGTTTCAATTAGGCGGATATGTGTCACATCTTTATGATGTATTAATGCCTCGTAACCACTAACGTAGACCGTAGTCGAATTCTCAAAAAAAAAAAAAAATTCAAGCGATGGACATGAAAGAATGGTCATATGGCCATTTCAGTGAACCAGGAGCCATGCTGGAATCCGGTCATAAAATAAGGGTTCATTTAAGAAATAACTCTTTTGAATTTTCTTCTACATAAAGGTTTAAAAGTGTACATTTCTTATTCATATCATGGCCTCGCAACACTGATCACATGAATTTATACTTTTGCTGTTACTTAAAATACAGTTCTTTTTTTGTAACATTTTCGATTGTAACCGTAATTTTTTGTAATGGAAAATAGGTGTTAGCTCATTTATTCGTTATATTTCAAATAACATATTTCACAAACACCATTGCAAATCTTTAAAACAAATATTTGTAAGAATTTTCAAAATTTATTTTCGTTTTTACACGCACCATCTGCTAATCTTACCAACAAATATTTCCAAAACTCGAAAAAGAAAAAAAAAAGTTATTTTTTGCAAATTGCAAACACCATTTACAAATCTTACAAACAGGTATCTCAGAAAATAACGAAAATATAAAAATGTTAACCAAAGGATTGTATTTAACTTTTGTCTACTGTTGGATCACGGGGTCTGGCCGCTTTATGTGCACCGCTGGGTTACAACTGCTTTGTGCACGGTTGGCAATCAGATATATTCGAAGACTATCTCGCAATCATCCAAAATGTGAGGACCAAAGTGTAAAATATTGGGTTTTTACCTAAGCCAGTTCTTACATCTTTAAAGCCTCAGGATGAAATTTTTGTGATTGAAATTTAACGGAGATTGAATAGAAAGAAAGGGAATAAGTTAAAGGACTTTCAAAATGTAGTTATGGATTTTGGCATGTAAATCTCTTTCTCTTTGTGGAAATTCTTAGATGAAGATATTGTATTAACTTAATTAATCCTTTGCATGTAGAAAGACTGGTAAGAAATCAGATAAGATTCTTGAAGGGAGTATAACCTTACAACTAAAGCATTTAAATCAAGGTAAATTAGAATCAATAGTTATGGAATTAACTTATTCTTTAAATTCTAAGATTTTATGAAGAAAAGGTCGGGGGTGTTTATGTTCATGTGATTTTGGTTAAATGACTAAGTCTAGAGAATGTAATGGCAGAAAGTATGAGTTTGAGTTTGAGTTAAATTTCAAATTTAAGCTTTGTGTTAAAATGAGGGATTGTGTAATGGAGTATGTGTTGGAAATTTGGACAAGTTATTAAGTAATCTATTTTATAAAATCAGAAATTAATTTTATAATATTTGAATTTGAAATTTATGTCTAATAGTTATATCTTTTGATAAATTATATGGAGAGAAATCTCTTTTTGTGAAAAGATTTTGTACTTGAAAAATGTCTCTTTGTTTTCTATAAATAAAGTTTTCTCTAAACAAACTAGATGATGATGAAACAATATGTAGAAACAATATCGAAAAACCTTTGCTATTCTCATTATGTTCTAATGCTCCTTAAGTGAAATCTCCACAAGTTACTTGGTGTAGTTTCACAAAGGCTTGGCATATCTTGGGAAGCAATTTGCCTTGTAACCTTCAAGTAATCTCGAGCGAGAGGGGGCAAATAATGCTTTAAGGAAAGTGTACCTAGTACACGTTTCAAGCCTCTAATCTTCATCCCTCTTTTATTCATCATTATTTGTATTCAAAGACAACATGTCTAACAATCTTAAAGCATTATTTTGTGGAGATTGAGGCTACTATGATAAGAATCAAAATGAATAAGTTTGGGCATGGGTCAAGTTGCAGTTTTCTGTGGGGTTCAAATCTTATTCCATGAGTTAGATAGGAATGGTTAGTTTCACAAAGGAACTTGGTATTAGACGATATTTGTTGTTTTGAAAAATTGAAGTAGTTGATCCTATTCATTCATAAAGATAACATTGTATAAGAAAACAAAGAAAGAAAATATTATAGTTTAGATTCAAAGTATTCATGGAGATGGACGTCAACACCAAATTCTCGATGATGATATAATGCAAAGAAGTAAAGATTCCGAAGTCCTTAAAAATCCATCCATTGGAGCGATTCCTTCGAAAATGTACTAGACAAAGGACTTACATACTAAAAGATAGAAGGACAAACATTAATCAGATAAGTTTTCTTTTCTCTTTTATTTATCTTTACGAAATTTGTGTTTTATCTATGTTGGTGGAGGTGACCTTTAGAATCAGAATATGGACAATTTGTCCATGCATAAGTTACATAGTTATGGAAAAAATGGCATCATCCGTTTGAACTTCTTCTTTGTTGTTTCTTTACCCTAGACATGGGTCATAAAGGTTGAGGGTAAATTAATGAATACTTGGGGTGTATCAACAAGGAAGGTTCAAACTTTATCTGAAACACAATTTGGAGTGCAAGTACATTTGTTTATGAGAACCGAAAGAGGGCCATGAAATGAGTGTAGTATTATCTAACAATCTAACATGATGCATCTAACTAACCATTATAATTAGAAAGCATCATATGGTTACTATGATTTGAATAGAGGTGACTATTCATAAGGCAACTTGGGTTTTTTCCAATGTCCTTGGAATGATCAATGGTTGTAGGAAATATTGGGAAATAAATTTGAACGACAGAAAATTAATTAATAAATGAAGAAATAAGAGAGATCCTTAATTTCAAAAGTCCACAACAATAAGTCTGTTGAGACAGAGACTTCGGAATCAAACTTGGCTAAGGTATGTTTCCGTATTAGTTAATTGATCTGAGTTGTTTGTCTAATGTTTATAGCAAGTGGATGATGGTACACTATTACTGGTTTAATCTTTTTGAACCATCTACATACATTGTGTTATAGAATGCACGGTTAAGTCATTCGTATTTCATGAACCTTAACACTTATTTGTTATTTTATACGGTAATGTTTGTGAGATTATGGTACATAAGATTCATGAACCAATTAATCAACATCATATGTTACTCACATTTTATAAGTTGCATAAAATTGGTGCTGGTGTATTTCGATTAATCAATGTTTTGGCTATGCACTATATGTGTTAGAGTACTATTGATTAATATTTGGAGTTATAGTGTATCAATGGAAAATAGATTATAATCTCTTTGACATAGATTTAGGTGCAAGAGCAAAGGTATCTTATGTTTGATATATTTGTAATTGTTATAAGAGGCATGTCAGCATATGTATACGAGTAAATTTTAGTCACATGTAATACTACATAGTGTGAAGCATGTTCCTGCATAAACTTGACTCAATCAATGTGAAGATCATTAGATTGAAAATCTTCCATCAACTTTACAATGTTGTGCACCTAATTATCTTGGGATATTTAAAGTATAATACCCAATGTCAAATAATTAGATTTGGAATATAGTGTAAAATGAACCAAGGAATGTGAGTATTTGAGAATTGATTTTAGTAAATTCTCAAACTCTCAATGATGCTACAAAAGTAGCATAAGTGAAGTTATAAATTGGATTTATTTGTGTTGTTCTCTTATTATTCAACACGAAACTAAAATAGTGAGGGTGTCTAATCTCTAATGTTTGACACAAAACTTGAAATAGTGGGAGTTAATATCTTTGTTAATCAAGGAGGATTACATATATACTAACTTATAAATTCAAAATAGTGGGGGTAATTCATATTCATGAGATGATACTTGAAAGAGATAACAAAGTGGTAACAATCTTGACATTAGAGTGGCCAATCTAATATCAAGAGGATTGTTGTTACATGTTAAAAGAAGATCAATATTTTTCGATTCTAAATGAGATTTTGAAAAAAATTATTATATATTCAAAATGTGTTGAATATAATTAGTTTTTTTTTTATTTTGGAATCCAATATCAATTTGAAAATATGAGAAAATTTTTGAGAAAGTTTATAATAGTGACAAATCACTTGAATATGTACATATGGTAAATCAAATAAAAATGTAGACGTCAATGTGAAATACATAATTCAAGATAGAATTAATAGTGTTACATTTGCAAAATGTAAACATCGTTTATCAAATCTCTGACGAGAGATATGCTTAAACGTTAACATCTAGAGAGATGGGGTTGAAACTCTTTACGTAAAAGTCACCATTGACGGCAACCCAACCTAACACTAGGAAATGACTAGTCTTAGGTTCAATGGGTAACAACAAGTCATTGATAAGTGGCTAGTTTCAACACTTAAATTTTATATTTAACCCTATCTAGGATGATAAGTGTTGGTTGTTACGGTTTGAGGTTGAGTTTAGAACTCTTAATGAAGTTCAGTCAAAGACAAGTATCTCTAAAGTAGCAAAGATACTGGAAGAACTTCAACTATGTGAACTTAGAGGTGGTGCCGCCTCTCATTAGATTTAGAGTTTATCTAAGGAGAGTTCATGAAACCAAGAAGCACATGGCCATATAAGTGCTAAGCGAGAAACGTGTGGAGCAAAAGAACAAATGTATTGTGTGTGTGGTGTTACCGGTTTTATCACAAGGAATAACTGGTTCAAAGCTACAAGCTACCTGGGATTTCGATAAAACTTTGTGCACTTACACTAAGGTATGGTTCAAATCGAAAGATACCATACTTTATGCACTAATACTAATATATTTAGTTTGGCAAAGGAGTTCTATTAATAATTGTCCAAGTGGGGGATTGTTGGAAATTTGGACAAGTTATTAAGTAATCTATTTTATAAAATCAGAAATTAATTTTATAATATTTGAATTTGAAATTTATGTCTAATAGTTATATCTTTTGATAAATTATATGGAGAGAAATCTCTTTTTGTGAAAAGATTTTGTACTTGAAAAATGTCTCTTTGTTTTCTATAAATAAAGTTTTCTCTAAACAAACTAGATGATGATGAAACAATATGTAGAAACTGTTGGAATCAGAGCCAATTTATGATCAGTTTTATTAGTCAAAATCAGAAGATGGACATACCATTGTATTCCTCTCGTCGAGCTCTTCAATTTAGAGTCAAAAATCGCTCAAATCCGATTTCGTATGAATGAGATATGCTCGATCAAAATTTTGATGGGGTTATGACTTGATTTAGGCGATTGGTGGGAACACTTCGGGATCATCCAAGGGATGACGTTTAGTCCGCCCTTTGCACTCAAGATCTAACAGATATTATTGCAACCGTCGTCTCCCTTAAGCCAACTGTCACCAGTAGTGTCCCAAATCCAACAGACACGTCCCTAAAACATGTATCCATTCAATTCCTATTTATTTGACTCAAAACATCTCCGAAAAAAGATCTGTTTTTTCCATTAGATTCGTACTTGTTAAGAGTCTATTCCAGAGCACTTAGAAAAGATAGTCAGTTCAAGTTAATGGGGCATTCTCTTCCAAGAAGTTCATATTACTTTTAAGAGTTCGTCAGACTTTCGATAACAAGACGTACCATCTATACTTCGAAAGTGTACTCCGTTTTATCCTGGGAGACTAACACCATTACTGTTGGTACTGTATACAGGGTGTATATTGTCTTAAGGTAAGAGGTATCCTCGACTCGGAGTTAGTAAATCTTCTTACCATTTTCTTTAGTTATTTATTATTTTTTTTTCTTTCGATTTTGCTTGATTCAAAGAAATAAATCTAGTATCGGGAAAGCCAGAATACATTGACATGTCTTTTCTCTAAGAATAGATTCGATAAGTCTTATGATTTATCTCTCATTGATAGAATGAATAACCAAGTATATCTAGACAAGATTGTTTTGTTATAATGGAACACCGTAAACAACAATCTTAAGACAATATAAATCATCGATTTCGGGGTCCATTCTTGACCATTTTAATCTTGTTTGCCTACTGGATCTCTAAATTTTTATGTTGAGAAAATAACATACACTTTTGTTGTGGTGAACCCAGTAGTAAAACTCCAAATTAAAAAAATGGATTATACCCGAGTGGGTGATACCTCATTATGCAAATAAAAACATAAAACAGATAAGTTTTCTTTCTGAACTATTAATTTATTAAGTAATGGAAACCAAGTTACATTGATGTTGGGTAGTTGGTATCCACTTCCTTCTGCTGGTATGTCCAAGTTATATTGATTTGTTCCAGAAATGTCAGAAAAGTAATGAACCACACACATCATTTTTCTCAATAACATGAGCGCAACTACACAGTCACAAATTGTGTGTGGACTTTACTTTTTCATGGTGCAAGTGGAAGATAAGAAAAAAAAATGAAGGATGAGAAAGAAAGGAACTAAGGGAAATGATAGAGTGACTTAGAAATTGGTACTTAGAGGGTGACATATTTCCTCATTTAGAAATAAAAGCGGTCCCCACCGTAGTCAAACTTTGAAAAAATCTTGTCTTTTAGTGATTCCACATCAGCTGGGCATTAAAATGCCCAAAAAATTTGGGCTCTCTAGCATCTCCCAGGAACTAATATGCCAACAATGCATTGATTATACTTGTACGTCTGAAGTAATCAAGTATCATAAATCAGATAAGTCCTATTATCTCTCTGATCTCTAACCCAAAACTAGTTATATAATTTTGTCTTCATGCATATTGTGAGGGTTCTAATTCTTTATATTAGTTATGAATGCATACTTTGATGAACTTGAAAGGGTGCATACTTTGATGAACTTGAAAGGGTGCATACATTTGAACGGACACCAAAAATCTGTCTCATAATACAGTTCTTTGTTGGTGCTGGTTGAAGTTAGGTTACTGGATAAAAGGTTGTGATTATTCACTTTGTTAAAAAATAGGTCATAAGGGAGAGTAAAAGAAGTTAAATTTACCAATTTTGATTTTGTTAACAAGAGAGAAATGGGATTACACTCACTTTCTTGTATTATGATTATACTGACATGCAATACAAAAGGAATGAGGTGAAACAACAGGGAAAGTATTGGAGGCAAGTCCTACATAGGGGTCGAAGACCATCAAGATCCGGATATCAGTTGTGTTTGAAAGGACTTGAAGATCATGAATTGAGACCCAACAGACATGAATATTTGTTATATATATATATAATATATATATAATATATATATATATATATTATATAAAACACAATGGAGTTTTTTGAGGTGGACCGTAGATTTATGTTTTGGATATTCACGTCCGTCCGATATTGATCAAGAATTGTCTAATCTAACCACTAAAATTGAATTTCAAACCCACTAAAACAGAAATTCCTTAATTCTCTCCTATTGAATTTCAAGTCGTTAGACGTCTCTTAAAATGCTTTCGTGTAATGCTTCCTTTAGAACCGATCTAGGGAAAAGCATGCTTGTGATGTTTAACTAATCTAAGTGCATGGAAAGCATAATACGTATATGCAGGGTGGATAATGTTACAGTTCATGCCTTTAAGTTGAGAAGGATTAGTTAAAATTCTTTGGATCATCTATATATATCATGAACTAGAATGCATGGTTGTTTCATCCCTACATCATGAACTTCCACACTACGTTGTTTTTGCTTAACAAATTTTAATGATATTGCTTCTTACATGATGGGGTATAAAATTCTGGACCAATTTACAAATTAAACTATGATTAGTTATTTTGCAATAGTTTGGAATTCCATTAATTTTTTACACCAATTTATTTTTAAGAATGTGAAGTAATAGTGGTGATGGGATGTGATATTTGCAAATATAATTTTTGAATGTTAAGTTCATATTGGAATATAACTGAACATATAATCCTGTAGTGAGACAGTATCAAATCTTTATATTTGAAAAAGGTGGATGTATGTAACTTATTGAAAATAAGATACTTTTAGAAAATGTGGATTTCTGGAAAGAACTTCCAACGTCTTTGTTCTTTGTGAATTGATGAGGATTCCATAAAGTGATGCAATACTGATATACCCAACCATGGGCTAGCATGTAAGCAAAGATACAATGCATAAACCAGTGATTGTGAAATTTGGTGGTTCATTGTTGGGATGCTAGTGATTTCAAATGGTCACTCACTGGATGTCTCTGTTTCACGTTTCTTGCAAAAAAAAAAAAAAAAAAAAAGTAAATATATTGTGATATTGGATACAATTATGTGTTAATTTATTTTAAAGTGGATAATTCAAATTCGAGATTTGGGTACGTGGTACGTATCTTATAATTAGTAGGAGTGATTCGATAAGGAACAGATGATTAGCAAAACAAATATAGTTGATTTGAAGAACTCAAATGATGTTTGATTTATTTAAGAAAAAAAAAAAAAAAAAAAAGGAAACTTTTGTGCTAAACGAAGAAATGTTAGTTTGGATAATAAAGGAGAAGAAAATAGTTCCCCTGAAATGTGGGGGGTCAGATACTCTTCAGTAACCATATGGAGCTATATATGGAAAATTTCAAGAATAAGAGAAAGTATCCTCCAAATGTGAGGTTGGGTCGTAAAAGGACCAGCATGTCATGTAATGACAACAGACTCTCCAAATTCTGTGTGAAGATAAAACGACATTAGAAAAATATTACATTGACGTAAGACTAATAGAATGCGAAGTATGGTTCGTGTGATTTATGTTTTTTGAGAACTACAAGAAAGCATTCACAAGCCATGACAAGATGAAAAGCATCTAGCGTGTGAATGTCTAAGTACATAGAGCTCACTCAAAATTCACCAAACAAACGAGGAAAAGTTCTTCCCCTTTATATGAAAAGGTAAGATTTTTGTTTGCTGTCTTCCCTCTTTGATTAGTAATACAAAAGGGTATGATGTGATTTATAATTGATTAATGAATCACTAAATCGGGTTGGTGAATCAAACTATTTGTTTGGACTCGTGGAGTACACATAGTGTTTTAGTATCCGATAGGATTCTAAATTTGGTTGTACATATGATAGCGTATAGATAGAAAACAACAACTGAATCATATCATAAAATTCCTTAAAAGGCAGACGTGCAAAGCTATGTCGAGAATGAAATCTTAAAGGCCTTGAAGGATTCATTGCTCTGAAATAGCAGTGGAAATAGGCAAAAATAGTAGTTGCCAAATTTCCTGGAGGATATTTATGTATGGTCCAAAGCCAGTGCATGCGTACAACTTAAGGAGTTGCTGCATAAGCACTAGATGCGGTAAGTCTTGAAAATATTACAGACTAATGCCGCAAAACAATTGCTCTCAAACTGGTGACATAAACCATTATTATGTCAAAATAGAAGACACCTTATGGATCCGTATAAAAATAAAGGTGACATAGAGAAGCTAAAATTGCATCATCAAGAGGAATGGGGCTAAACGCCTAAAGTAAATGAGTAAAGGCATGATGAAACTCTACCTAGAAGATTGGAGATCCCATGATCTAGGTTCAAAGGGCAACTGAAGTTATATCCTGACTCGAAAGTAACACTGAACGAGATTTTATCTCTTTCCCGTTCCTAAGATGATATCAGTGTTGCCTGCATTAGAGAGGCTAAGCTTAAAAGCTTTTAATAACTCCGAAAAGACTTAGAATCAACTTCTGAACTAAAGGTATAGCAGGATACCTAAGTAGGAAAAACCTATATGTGTGAGAATTGTGGCCGATTCTATGAGAAGGTCGTGTTAGGCTGACTTCTCTAGTAACACACATGAAAACCGGGATCGTTCATGGCCGAAAAGAACAAAACCGAGAACTTGCATAAGTAAGAAACTAGTTGTGTGATAACTATATTGATTTACAGTAACCAGGACTCAGTTCAAGACATAAAGTTCACTGTTGTCCTTGTAAACCATGTAGATATTCACTAAGAAAGGTTCAAAGCCAAAAGCTACCTCTTCCGATGCAGCAAAATTTCGCATATGAACTTCAATTTGTCACTGTCAATATATAAGTCTAGTATAGGGTTACATAGATCTCGAATATCCATTCATGTGGGGGATTGTTGGAATCGAAGCCGATTTATGATCAGTTTTATTAGTCAAAATCAGAAGATGGACATACCATTGTATTCCTCTCGTCGAGCTCTTCAATTTAGAGTCAAAAATCGCTCAAATCCGATTTCGTATGAATGAGATATGCTCGATCAAAATTTTGATGGGGTTATGACTTGATTTAAGCGATTGGTGGGAACACTTCGGGATCATCCAAGGGATGACGTTTAGTCCGCCCTTTGCACTCAAGATCTAACAGATATTATTGCAACCGTCGTCTCCCTTAAGCCAACTGTCACCAGTAGTGTCCCAAATCCAACAGACACGCCCCTAAAACATGTATCCATTCAATTCCTATTTATTTGACTCAAAACATCTCCGAAAAAAGATCTGTTTTTTCCATTAGATTCGTACTTGTTAAGAGTCTATTCCAGAGCACTTAGAAAAGATAGTCAGTTCAAGTTAATGGGGCATTCTCTTCCAAGAAGTTCATATTACTTATAAGAGTTCGTCAGACTTTCGATAACAAGACGTACCATCTATACTTCGAAAGTGTACTCCGTTTTATCCTGGGAGACTAACACCATTACTGTTGGTACTGTATACAGGGTGTATATTGTCTTAAGGTAAGAGGTATCCTCGACTCGGAGTTAGTAAATCTTCTTACCATTTTCTTTAGTTATTTATTATTTTTTTTCTTTCGATTTTGCTTGATTCAAAGAAATAAATCTAGTATCGGGAAAGCCAGAATACATTGACATGTCTTTTCTCTAAGAATAGATTCGATAAGTCTTATGATTTATCTCTCATTGATAGAATGAATAACCAAGTATATCTAGACAAGATTGTTTTGTTATAATGGAACACCGTAAACAACAGAAACAATATCGAAAAACCTTTGCCATTCTCATTATGTTCTAATGCTCCTTAAGTGAAATCTCCACAAGTTACTTGGTGTAGTTTCACAAAGGCTTGTCATATCTTGGGAAGCAATTTGCCTTGTAACCTTCAAGTAATCTCGAGCGAGAGGGGGCAAATAATGCTTTAAGGAAAGTGTACCTAGTACACGTTTCAAGCCTCTAATCTTCATCCCTCTTTTATTCATCATTATTTGTATTCAAAGATAACATGTCTAACAGTATGTTGCCGAGCATTTCTGGGCTCGTTCGAGTATTCAAATAAATTAGTCAGAAACACAAAAGTTGTTTATCGACTTACGGGCTTTATGAAATGGTAAGCTGAGTTTCATTTGGAGTTTACATGAGGGAGATAACCTCGTGTTAGTGCGTAACACAAGGGTCAAATTAATAAAAGTACGGATGCGTAGCTTTTGAATGTTTCAGAGGCAGGATGCACTAAGATTTTGGAGACCATGTGAATATAAAAATATATAGGGGAATGAGAAGTTAACCAATGGTTCACGGTATGACTAAAACAGATTGAAGATGTGACTATTTTGTATCAAACACAAGATAGAGTTAATCGTGTTCTTTTGATTTTAATGCAAGTTAACTTCTATGTTTGTTGTTTCTTATGCTACTTGTTCTTTGTGTGTGTTTTTTTTATGTTATTTCAAGATTCTTGCCAAAGACTAAAATTAATTGTCTTGTTTGTCAAAGAAAGGCCAAAAGAGATGGAGAAAGAGATGCTCGAGGCAAAACGGAGGATGACGGAGTCATGATTGTCTATATTCATGTTAGATTATTCGGACTTCCTTTTTCTTCTTCTTCTCTCTCTTCTTTCTTCGTGTCTTTTCTTCTTTTTCTCCACTTTCTCAACTCTTGCTCTCTACACTTATTGCCCGAAGAAGGGGAGGAGTCCCTTCGTCAGACATCTGGGAACTAGAACGTGATGGAGTTCCAGATTCAGACGAATCTGGAACTTCAGATCCAGACGAAGGTCTGGAAACCATATGCCCGTGGACAGTGAGTGTAGAGAGAGTTGAGAAAGAGGAGAATAGAGAAGAGGAAGAAGAGAGAAGAATAAGAAAAAGGAAGAAGGAGAAAGAAGAAATTTTTTTGTGTGTGTTTGAAAGTTGTCGGAAATTAAACTTAGGCCAACCGGCTAGTGACCTTCCGCCAGAGAAGAAAGGTAAGGTGGAGAGAGAGAGAGAGATTTTTTTTTTTGATGAAATAAACTAGCATTAATAAGAGTCTATTACAACTTACTAGAAATCCGAAAATAAAGAAAGAACATCTTGCCATATTTTCTTATGGCCATGGGTACGACCCCATTTAGCTAATGCATCAGCATAAGTGTTACAATTACGAGATATATGCGTAAATATAGTGCCTGTAAAGCTGTCTTTGATGTCTTTAATCTGATGAATGATACTCTGAGTTTGCCAGTGCAGATTTCCTCTCTTGCCGTTGAGCGCTAACATTATAGCTTGATTATCACTCTTTATGTGCACGTACTGAATTTGGAGTTGCAATGCCTCTTTTAGACTGGATAATATTGCTAAGCTTTCGCATTCTTCCGCATGTTGTCCTCGAACTGTGTCTGCTACCGCTATTCTGTAATTAGCCTCTGCATCTCGGATGATGTAACCAATTCCTGCCGGTTCTTTAATATTTATAAAAGAAGCATCCACATTAATCTTCAAATATGGTGTCGATGGAGGTCTCCATGTTTGGGTAATGGTTTTTTCCTTACCTTTCTTGATTGTACTGGATTCGGTTCTGAGTGGTGTCGTCGAGGTGTTCATAATCCTCTCTATAATTTGTAAAGGGTTTTGTTTATTCATAGTAAAGCAGTTCTCGCATCTGGCTTTCCACAGGAACCATAAAATTTTTGCATAAAGGTTAATATTATTCTCATCTAGCGGTTTCCATTGTTGAATCCACTGAGTAGTAGTAATGATCGTGTCCGTTCTAATATTAAAATTGAACCATACTGCTTTAGCAAAGGAGCAATGCAGCATAACATGATCAAGAGTCTCCTCTTCATTGCAATTAACACATGAGTAATTATTGCCAATGAATTTTCCAATCTTAGCTCAAACTGGTAGGCTATTGGTGCAGCATTTCCAAAGAAATAATTTAATCCGAGGAATGGTATTTATGTTCCATATAAAGAACCAGTCCATCTGAGCATGATTATTATAAATAGTCTGGTTTCGAAGAAAATTATACATGGATTTAAGAGAGAAATTACCTGATTTGGTCAATGTCCATATGGCGTTATCCTCTTCGTTAGGATTAAGGTTAATGCTAAGAATAGATTTGCAAATATCATTGTTAAAACACATATTTATTAAATTAGTGTTCCAAGTACCATTCGTTATGAGTTGAGAAACCATCTCGATAGTGCATCCTCTTTCGTTAGAGATTGTAGGTGGATGATTAGGTATCCAATAGTCCGACCAAATATTGATATGCTCACCTTTATTAATATTCCAAAAAATAAGGCTGTCAAGATTGTGATGGTATTTGGAAATAGATTTCCAAGTCCAAGAATGATGATTCTTTGGCCGCGTTGGTTGGGGAGAGTTATGAAAGTATTTACCTTTGAGAACTTGAACCCATATTGCTTCCGGATTCTTTACTATGCGCCAATTAAGTATGTGCAGAAAAGCTTGATTATCGAGCTGAGGAAGACGCAGACCAAGTCCACCCTGATTACGAGGTTTGCAAATAGAATTCCAGTTGATAGTGTGAAAGGTTTTGGATTTTCCCCACCAATAAGTCCTTTGAATGGACTCAATGCTGTCACTAATGCCTTTAGGAAGGGCAAAGCATTGCATTTGGTATCGGGGAACAGCCGCTGCGATAGTTGAGATGACTACCGAGCGGCCAGCTTGCGAGAGAAGATGAGTTTGCCATTTGGCAAGTTTATTCTTAATTTGAGTAATGAGGGAATTGAAAGCTTGTTTCTTGTTACGATCAATGAAGAGCTTGGTACCTAAGTATTTATCCCCGGAAGACGACTGATGAACTTTAAGTTCTCGGATAATCATCCGTTTGAATTTGGGGTGCGAGTTTTTAGAGAAGAAAATGTTCGATTTAGCATAATTAATCATCTGCCCCGAAGCCTCGCTGCATTCCTTAAGGATTTGTTTCAAATTGTAGATATTCTCCAGAGAGTTTTGCCCGAAAATGATACAGTCATCAGCAAAGAGAAGATGTTTTATAGAGAGGCTAGAGTGCGGAATGGGAAAGCCAATGAAAGAAGACTCGTTGTGGTGCTTCTCTAAAAGACGACTAAGACCTTCCATCGCGATGGCAAAAAGAAAAGGAGAAAGAGGATCACCCTGCCTAATACCCCGGCTCAAATTTAATGTGCTGCCTGGGCGCCCGTTGATAAGAACCGCCATCGAGCTAGAGGTGATACAGGTCTGAATTTCCGGAAAGATGTGGTGAAGTGGAAGAAAAATAAAGAGATGAGGTACCTTTTGTTTTTAATATTTTGGAAACTAATTACTTTTTGGCTCCCAAGGTATTTCCGGAAAAAGTTCAATTTTTTTTGCACGTTGAGGGCCAAATCGAACTGTCGGATGCTTATGGGGGTCATAACGGTGAGTTGCTCAGAAATTGGGCTCAAAACAAAATTAACCCTACTTTATTTTGTTTGTCGAATTTGTACTGAATTTTATAATCGTAGCCCAATAATTTAAAAGTCCCTTTTGTTGCATCGGGGGTGACTGCTTTAGCCTCCAAAAAAATACTTCAAACTTTGTTGATCCACCTTCACCACAAACCTTCTTCCCATGAGGTAGGGTCGCCATTTAGGGATGACATGAATCATTGCTAGTAGTTCCTTCTCATACATAAATAGTCCAAGGTGTCGTGGCCTAATCACCTTAGCGGTAAACGATATGGTTTTAGCTTCTGCATCAGATCTGCCCCAATTTTTACCCCGCTCGCATCACTTCCAATTATGAACTCCTTAGAAAAAATTGGTAGTGCTAATACTGGCATAGTCGTCATAGTTGTTTTTTAAGTTGTTGAAGGCTCCAGTTGCTTCCATGGTCCATTTGAAACTATCCTTCCTAAGAAGTTTCGTCAACGAAAAATCTAATTTACCATAACTACACACAAGTTTTTGGTATTAGCAAACCCTCGTAATTCTTTTAGTGATGTCGGCAGTGCTCAGCCTATGATGCTTTGAATCTTGCCCGTATCCACTTCTACATCATCGGATACGATGACATGTCCTAAATATTCAACTCTCTCACACGCTTACTCAATTTGACCTTAAGTTGGTGTTTTTCTAGTATCTGAAATACTTCTGTAATGACTTCTGAAGACATCACTCATGAGATGTTGAAAGGTGTTCAAAGTGTAAATTCCAATCTGAGTTGTATAAACTGTCATAGTTGACTTCTGAAAACATTACTCATGAGATGTTAAAAGGTAGTTAGTGCATTGGTCAACCCGAAAGGCATGACAAGACACTCTCAATGATTATCGTGTCTGAAATGCAGTTTTGTGTACATCCTCCTGCTGCATTCTGATCTGATGGTACCCAGACCTTAAGTCTAGTTTCGAGAAATACAAAGCCCTATGCAGTTCGTCTAATAGTTCATCTATGACCAGTATAGGAAATTTATCCTTTACGGTAATCTGGTTTAGTGTTCTGTAGCCAATGCACAAACGCCAGTGACATCCTCTTTTCTAATGATACAGGCAAGGAAAAAGGGTTTGTACTCGGCCAAATTAACCCAAATTGCAGTAGTTATTTTACTATTTTCTCAATCTCTTTCTTTTGATCAAAAGCATACCTATAGGGTTGAACATTGATAGGTGAACTGTTGGGATGTAAAGTAATGTGATGATCATGATTTCTCAAGGGCGACAAACCTGTTGGTGCTGAAAATACCACAACAAATTGTCTAACCAAGGATTGAATTTCCGTATGTATATCAGGATTAGCCTCAACACTTGAACTATGACTGTTATAAGGGTTACTCGATCAAAGTAGACGGTAAACAATTCTCCAGGAAGACAGCCAGCTATGAAAGCTGAAAATAACCGTCTTCCTTCTGCAACGTTTCCTCTTCTCGAGGCGGCCTTTTTGACAAGAACTGCCTAACACGTTTTCCTCTGAGAATGCCCAAATAAAAATCGAGTTCTAGAGTTGTTTATGAAGGTCCTACGAGCTCGATACCCTAGGGTCACTGTCTAAATCAGATTTTAATTTCTAACGAGGCTTAGGATCGCGTATGTTGTTTCCTAATTGGGTAAGAGTTCGGTGATGAAATCCGACTCTTATCTTGTAACTCGGTTTGTGCCTTTACTAGAATGCTTACACTAAACAGTTCGGCAAAACAATTAGGCACACGAATTCACACAATTACCCACTGACAGGAGATTCGTGGGTGATCAGAAAAGTTACCTCCCGTTCCAAACGGGCGACGACCTTTGCAGACGACCCGGACCACTCTTTCCTCGAGTTATTGAATCCGAGGCCTTTTTTTTCACCTCTTGCTAAATCTGAAACAATCACAAATAACCAGAATTTAGAAAGCTCCTAAAAAAAAACTAGACACAAAATAATTTTTTTTTATTATTATTTTTTTAAAGCAAATAAATTCCTAAACTAACTAGTTTAAAATCAATTCTAAATTTAGAAACAATTCCTAAAAACACATCCCCGGCAGCGGCGCCAAAAACTTGATGTGAAATCTAGTGAACCTAAATACTAGGCTAACTAGACTAAATTAAAACTCGCAAGTGCACGAACCGTATGGGAATATGGCAAGTATTACGAGGTTGATCCCACAGAGATTTGTTTGAAATTAAACCTAAACCTAAAATTAACTAACAAACTAGGAAAGTGTACAATTGATTTTAGAGAAGTTATTTGGAAACTAAAAATTGAAACTTAGAAAACAAAATAAAGTTGTGATGAAAAACTATAAGTTGGTAAATCTAGGATATTGGAATTCACCAGTAACAATCATATTCGAATCTAATATCTAATTGAAATTATTATCCCTCTTTGATAACTCAAAAATTGTTAGAAATCAATCTTCAGTTTTCGGAAAATAAGATGTGTTGACCAAAAACTACACCTGGGCCCTCGACGATAAAATGTCCATCGAGACGTCAAGCCCAACCCGGCTCGCTTGTACTTATTTGGGCCCAGCCCAGAAGTCTCTTAATGGGCACTCGTCAACTAGACCCTAAAACTCGTGTCAAGGCCCAATCACGTGCAAAGAGTTTCCACGTGCACAAAGCTCCACACGCCCGAATCTCCACACGTCTGGCGCTCGACACGTCTATATCTCCACGCACCATGTGTCAAAGATCACTTGACGATGAGATCCTCGACATGTCACATATGCCCATAATGACATAGATCTCAAGATTGGTCAACGTAACTACAGAGACAATTATCCCCCATTAATGACATGCATAACATGGTAACGTCTCACATAAATATGAGACCATGCACATGCACAATCAGAGTAGTTGCCAGAGAACATGCACAACCGTTGTGCATGTACAGCCAGTGTACACGTCACCATATCCCAGGTATCTTACCATGCATTTACTCCGTAACGGTCAGCCTTTACTCCTCCCAACGGATCACTCCTCAAGCCTATATAAAGAGGAGCACTTTCATTTCTCAAGACATCGAATGCAGAGCAAAGCAACCCACACTACTTCTTCTTTCTCCACTCGCTCTCTGTTCTTCTATCCTTGAGACATTTTGCATACAAGTTCACCTGGTTCTGGTCGTCGACACTACTAGACGCCTCAAGGGTTTTAAAGCTTATCCTTGCTTGACGCTTCCTGGTCGACGCTTCCTGCTCAACGCTTCCTGCTCGACGCTTCCGGCTCGACGCTTCCTGCTCGACTCTTCCAGACGTCTTCGAGGAGATCACAACCTTCTTCTTGCTCGACGCTACTGGTAACATCTACTCTCATACTTCTGATCATTTCACTCCCGTAGATTCGAACTCCGGTCAATCTACGAGCCTAGCCACTTTCCGATTATACATCAACGGTTATACCCTCGGCTTTTCATTTATTATTCATTGTAATACTTTGCTAACTTGACCGTCGGAGGGCCCTTGGCAGGCACCATCCCGGTGTCCCCCCAAGCCTTCACGGATTTGTTTGTGTCTGTTCACCTTCTTTTGCAGGTTTCTTTCACACGTTGTTGGTGCCCATCAATCAAGAATTCGACGTTTGGAATTCCAGAAGACGTTCACGCTTCCGACCTTCTGACTTCCGACCTTCTGACTTCCGACCCGTACACTTCTCACCGTCTACATAAGACAATTAAACACTTTAACAATGATCAAAACCCATAACCCACTTCACTTAAAATATATTGCAATTCAAATCCAAGTTGTTAGTTTATTAGACTAACCGGAGTACGATTAATTATGAAACATTAAGGCACATTAAAAAGAGATAATAAAATAAATATGATACTATAATTCAAATACTCTTGTTAGGGTTTCATCCTCTATCCTAGTGGAAGAGTTAGAAACCAATGGATATTAAATACATGGTTCAATTAATGATAAACAAGTAAAGGAAAAGAGTGAAGAAGATAAAATCGAATTGATATTTGATGAAGCTGGTTCCTCTCGTCTTTCACCAAAACTTGTCTTCGATATAGCCCTTGAATCTCCCAAATTCTTGCACCCAAAGAAGCTAATTTATCTCTAATATTTCTCCTCTAAACTTGTTCTTTTCACTAGTGTGTGGGGGTGTTTTTCTTCATTGATATTGGTTGGCTTTTATAATGTCTTAGTAGCTAAAAATTTGGAAACAATTAAAAAGAAGGAAAGCATTGAATTTAGGAAACCTGTCAAATTCCGGAAACAACACCACCGCCTATGTAATTTTAGCTGTTAGTGGATGTTGACGTCATCGTTACTTTTAATTTAATTCTCACGTGGCCAGCAATGCCATTTCTACTTAATTCAAATTTCAGTCCCTTGAAATCCAGAATTGGCCCCTATAATCTGACTACTGCAAAATCCCCCTATATCAACTTTGAACTATTCCTTCAATCTTCCATACAATCCAAGACCAAATATATATTTTTGCCAACTTCGTCCAATTAATAGCTTCCTTGTATTTTTGAGAATTCCAGCAAGAACCATGTAACTTTAAATATTTACCAAAATTTATACGTAAAGACTATAAAATAAAACCCCAAAAATAGAGTACTTAACATACTCATCACATTACTTCAAAAGAGTTATCATCTACAATTTTAATAGCTAGCCTCTTAGGAATGGAATCGTTAATAAAATCACGTGTACTACCGGAATCAATTAAAATGATTACTTGAGCCCTTTAATTTCACCTTGGACCTTCATGGCTTGTGGTGCTGGAGAGTCATCCAATGCTTGCATAGAATTCTCCACGTGTTCTTATTCTTGTGTGTGCATCTCTTCATCAACTACCTCAGTTTCACTCTCATCTGCATCATCATTCTCTCTTTTTTTCTCAATGAGAAATAAAGTTTGTGTCTTACATCGATGATCACGATACCACTTTTCATCGTAATTGTAACATAATTGTTGATTCTTTCTCTCTTTGGCCTCAGCTGATGTGAATCGACGAATTACCAGTGTTTTATTATTAATCCGGTTTGGTAGTGTTGGTGTCTTGAGTTCAGTGGTTTTGCATTGATAAGGGAGTTTGGTCTTGTAATATTTCTATAACTTTGCCTCAAAGAGATTTTGTTTTGTCTTGTAATCTAGCTATAGACATTGCATTATGTAAATTTGCTGGACCAAAGGATTTAGTTTCGAGTCTAACCCCATCTTTCAATCCACTCATAAAATAACTCATTAAAAAACTATCTAGTAAATCACTAACCATGTTCCAAAGATGCTCAAACTCTTCTTGATTTTCACAGATGGACCTTGTTTGTCGTGATTTTGCTAATGTAGCCCCAACATCTTCACATGTCGTTCTCCTAAAGCGACATGTAATCGCTTCGACAAATCTTCTCTTGAGAGAAAATAGTTGATCTTTTAACCCATCGATACCATTGTAATGCTTTTACATCCAAGTAACTGATTGGGAACTAAAAATTTTGGTCTTGTGTAGTGTTAAAAACTCATAATATTGTTTAGCTTGAAAAATCCATCAATCAACATCTGATGCGTTAATTTGTGTAAAATATAACATTTCACCTTTAAGAGACACAATATCTTTATTTTCGACCGATGGACCAATCTTTTCAATCAAGAATGTATGGTTTACCATTATCTCAGTCATCTTCCCTGCCAGTTCATCTAATTGCTTCTCCATTGTGTTCTTTTTTTATTTTCGAGTTTGTACCATAGAGGAGGTTCTTTAAGAAAGATGAAAGTAGTGTGAATGATAGGAGCGTCTGCTCTGATAGAAATTGATAAGAACCTTCATGTCTTTCTCAAGGCCAACAAAGATAAACGTAATACGAATAAAAAAACTTTATTAAAAACTTCTGAGTTATATCTTAATTACTATGAACTAAGCCATATATATATAGGCTTACAACCAGACAATTTAGTCTCCAATGAGGACTCCTAGTTAGACTTAGACAATGACTCTAATACTTCAAAATATAGAAACTGTTAATATCAGATAACTATGGAATATCTTACAGGGTTTTATCGATGTTTTGTACTGGACTCCTTTACCAGGTCAACTCGTGTCGGTGAGTCACGAATCTGTTACAAGTTCTTAATATGTAGGTATCTAGTTAGTTGTTTGACTGCGCAGTTGCAAGCTCACCGTGAGGATCTTGAATTGTGGAGGTTGTGGCATTGCAAGACTCTTATGGTTATTGTTATTTGTGTTTCGCAAGTTCATTTTGAAGTTATGTGTTTGCTTGAAAGACTAAACCATGTATATGCGTATTTGATTTTGTTGTTGTTTTGCAGGGAATCTTTGTTACATCTGATCATATAACCTACATAAAACATAGATTATATATTTAATTTTTAAGATGTAAGTCCTAATTTTTAAGATGTAAGTCCATCAATAAGTGCATTAACGAAAAGGGATCTAGAGTTATCCAAATAAAACTAAAATCAAATAACATGATTGATTGAATTGGTGTGTGAAAGGAAAATGATGAAGTCAAAATTCTTTTACTTTCCCTTTACATGTCATTTTCTCAAAGATCTCCTTGATTATGATCTCCAACATGCAGTCCTCTTGTTAGGATGGAATAACATTAATGAGATCAGGATGAGTCTCTTTTGGTTTAAAGTATATCTTGTCCTTGATTATTCGTTAAGATCTTTTTACTAGAAACTTAAAGTCCGGATCTTCGAAGATCTCAAAAGTTTCGGGACAAAAATTTATCAAAATTTTGAAGGTCCAGGAACTTTTAAGTTGTGAAAATTTTTTAAAACATTTTTATCTGGGACATTAAAATTCCTGGATCATTAAGTTCTGGAACATTTTTATTAGAACTTTAAGTTTTAAGACCTATTTTGTTAGAATTTTGGAGGATCAATTTTAAATCTATGTCTTTCAAACAAATGGTTAAGATTAAAACAAAAGATATTATTCTATATACTTATTTCTTTCTCATTATTGTTACGCAAAACGAAATGTAATAGAAAAAAATGAAATATTTTGAGTTTTTTTGTCCGTAAAACGTGATAATAACTACTAAAATTCGACGATAAAAAAAAGTCAAATGTTTGGCATATAACTATATGAATCTGTCATTCCACATTCTTTCAGCAATACTATCTCTCCAATCACCAGCTTGTTGTCTTTGTTGTTCTTAAGTTTGAATCTCTTCATCATAATCTTCATCCGGGATACACTCATCGGTTTCTTCTTCATCTGGAGCAAATTCGTCTGAACTGCATTCTCTTCGAGTAAAGTTATGCAATCCTGCACATGCTAAAACTAATTGTGCTTGTGATTTAAACGGAAAGGATGGAGCAGTTTTGAAAATTTTGAATCTCGCTTTAAATACACCGAATATTCTTTCTATCGTGGTTCTTAAAGAAGAATGACGATGATTAAATAATTCCTCTTTAGTTTCTGGACGTCTAGTACTCCCAAACTCCTTTAAATGGTATCGAACTCCTCGATATGGTGTCAAAAATTGAGGACGATTAGGATATCCGGCATCTGCCAAATAATATTTACCTACAACAAAAATATTTAAATGAAAAATATATATTCATATATCATCAAATCAAAATATATTAAAATGAATTTCGGTAAAAATAAAAATTATCTTACCACGCGGCACTTTAAATCCACCGCTTCCCTCTAAAGCATCTTTTAGGACTTTTGCATCATTTGCTGATCCTTCCCATCCACTACGAACATATATGAATTGCAAATCAAAGGTGCACGCTGCCAAAACATTTTGTGATATAATTCCTTTTCTATTACGATATGCAACCGAATTTTTTATTGGTACCATGGCCGGAATATGTGTACCATCAATCGCTCCAACACAATCCTATGTTTCAAACATAACATGATTCATAAAGTTAACTTAAGAGTAAAATATAAAATTAAATTAACTTTAATCCAAAAGAAATTTATTTGATTACGAGAAAGTAACGATTGAAGCGATCATCTGTTAGGATCTTCATTGAGGTGGTCGTTGGAGTTTTCACCATTAATTCCGGAGCTAATAAGGTCAATGCTTTCAACACTTTATTGAAGCTTATGCTTGTACAAAAATTAGATCTATCAAATCTTTCTCAAGTTACTGAATAACTATTATTCTGACCAACCGTTAAAAGAAACATCCTAAGCATCTCTTCCACACTAACATAACGAGTACCCATTAAAAGAAACTTCTCTTTTAAAATTCGACATAACTTGAGGAATGTATCTAGATACATCCTATAAATCTCACGAAACTCCTCAGGGGAATCACTTAATTTTTGTTGGATATAAATGAATCCTTTACTAGAGACTGACTTTCTTTGAGCATTAGGTGCATGTAGACAAAAATTGCAAGTATATGCGATTGCACGAATAATAATGTTATTGTTACTATTTATTTTTTCAACATGTTCCTCACCTTCAACATTATCTTCATAATCCAGTTGATAAATCCTAACAAATAAACAATGAAATAAAATACGTCAAAAACATTATAACATAACCCTTCTAAGATTGCTCAATATAAAAAAAAACATATAGAAAACCATATAAAGTAAATAATATCTTTAAACGATATTGTCGTTCAACTAACATAAATTAATAAAGCATAAAATAGAGTATTTGAAGCATAAACAAAACAAACTAAAATAAATCTTAAACCCTAAACTCCAAAGTATCATTTATCAAGCTCCGATAGTATCCAATTTTTTCGCTCATCCAGATTCATCATGGAAAACATCATTTTCTGCTCCGGAGATTTTAGAAGTTTTGCTCCTTCCATTTTCATTGTATAGTCCAAATCAGGAATCTCACAAAGTTCTTTACACCAATCGTTTGGACTCTTTGTAGTCTGAACAAGTTCTTCAAGACTCAGAGCCATTCTTTCACTAACTTCTTCATAGTGTGTCCTTGCTCGTTTTCGTTGGACAGGTAATTTGGTCCTACTTGGTTGGTTTGATCTATAAGTATTATCCTTAACGTTTGGAGGCGCATAACGTTGGTTACAATTAATACTGTTAGGAAAAGGGTCTAAGTCGACATCGAAGTTGTCGACATCAATTCCTTGTAACCCCTTGACTGATGCTTCACAAACATTATCTCCAACAGCTAAAGACCCTCCAAATATTGTGCACCAATCCTCGTATTCTGGATATCTGTCACTCCGGTAATCCTTAGCATTAAAGTGTTTCTGCAATAAACTACTTGGATCAAATATTTTACTAAGAATTTTATTACAGTTACTTAAATAAAATTTTATGTTTAATTACCTTAAAATATTCTTCCCAAACTTCTTGTGGAGCGGTGAGCTTACAGGTGGTTGTATCCCAACCAAATCCAGAGCATGAAGCCATTAACTCTTTAATTTGTTTATACTTACCTCTCCACTTCTTAATTTTACTACTTACATGTTCTGATGTTTTATTACCGTTACACTTTTGATTTAGAGCTGGAATAATTACTTGGTCATAGTACGTCTTTGAAAGTGCACCATCTTTTCCGTATTTACCGTTATTCATGGCTTCAACAATAAGTTGAAGTAACACTTCATTTTCAGTTGGAGTCCATTTCATATACTTTTTTGTTGTCTGTGAACTCATCTAACAAAAATAAATAATAATTTAAATTAAATTATCTTACTCAACGAAATACTAGATAATACTACAATTCAAATAATGATTTACATATTTTTTTTTTTAACTTATTTTTTCAACCAAATCTCAGGATGATCTATACTTGAAGTTTCCATGATTAAATTGCATTGAGAATTTCTAAATCTTACTTTTTTTCTTGGGTTCTGATTTATTTAACTATACTGGTCTAGTAGTTTTGTTTTGGCACAAAAACCTAGCCTAATAGTTTTTTTTGTTGAAGAAGCCTAATAGTTACCAACCTGATCAGTTGAATCTGTTTAACAAAAAAAAAAATTTAATTGACTAAGTATGCATGAAGAAAGTACATGCAGTGAAGAGACTTACTACATTAAAGATAACCATCATAATTTTCTAACCCTACAAGCCTAATAACATTAAATTAATGTACTGGTAGTTGTTTTTCTAACCCTACAACCATAGTCTTATAAAAAAAATCCATAAAACCATAGTTAGAAGCTGATGACATCATTAGGTACATGGTTCATCTTTGCTCAACAGTATCCTTATGATGTTACTAGTCAAATCAATTCCCTGTAAACCCTATAACCCTAATCATTCGTCTTTGCCTATAAACCCTAATCATTCTTCTTTGCTTTGCTTTGATAGGTACATAATAACATTGAATATTGCTCTGTTTTTAAATCAACGTACAAGTAGTTAAGGTTGCTCAATAGTAAAAGTTTCTAGCAATAAATTCTTACCTTGAGATTAGCAAGGAGAGAGACGAGAAGGAAAAAGTGGTGGAGATACAACCGTAGGAGAAGAAAAAGTAGGGTTTCACATGGTCTATTCGTTATTTATATAAACTAGGGTATATCCCGTGCCCTAGGGCACGAACACTTGTATCAATCAAATGTTACGAAGCTTATTGTTATATTTTATTGAGAGAGAGATTTTATTAGTTATTTTTTTTGTTTCTTAT
This sequence comes from Eschscholzia californica, assembly GCF_041429995.1. NCBI lineage: Eukaryota > Viridiplantae > Streptophyta > Magnoliopsida > Ranunculales > Papaveraceae > Eschscholzia > Eschscholzia californica. The sequence continues at coordinate 3,397,886 of NW_028238483.1, forward strand.
CTCTTAAATTAGTTATTATTTTACTTTCTTTTTGTAACCTTTGAAATTTATTTTGTTTCTTTTTTTCTTAAATTAGAATTTTTATTTCTAAGAAAGGAAAGATTATTGTTTTTTAAATAGGTAACTTTATTTCTACGAAGGACTATATTTTAAATTTTGAGAAGGGCTTCTAGACAATATCCTTTATTAAAAAATGTTTGTCCCAGTCATCGTTTTCCCTTCTGTTTTATATAATAGATTATTAGAAAGAAGTTTTTTATTTTTGTCTATTTTAACCCAATATTTTCATGTACACCCAAGTAGAAAGAATTTCAAAGATCCACCTAAACTGGTGAAACTTTGGATTTGACAAAATTACTATAAATTTGTCTCCAAAAGTGCTTGGGTCGGATCTTTTGCTAAAAGTTCTTAATTTTTTTAAAAAAATGAATAACGCGGAATTTTAAAGTTCTTAAAAAAAAGTCCAAACCAATAACACTAAACTTCGAAGTTCCCAAAATAAGGTCTGAACCAATAACGCTAAACTTCAAAGTTCTTAAAAAAAAGACTTGAACCAATAACATCGATCTCCAAAGATCTTAAAAAAAGGTCTAAATCAATAACACCAAACTTTAAAGATCTTAAGATCTCACGAAAGCTCCGAACGAATGACTCTCACTAAAAGAATTCCAAACATTGAGGTTCCAACTCAATTTCCTATAAAATTAATTGACAATCCCGACGATAATTAACAAATGATGATAAAAACATGTAAAAAACAAGATAACGATAAAATTGAGTGAAAACTCTCATTAGTTTGTTTAATAATATGATTATTTAATAATACAATTATTTAATAATAACAACTAAGTTATACTAAAAAAATAACAATTACAAACACATGTAAGTTTTTGTAGTAATAAAATGCAGATATTACAAATAATTACATGTCGTTTGGCAACAAAAAACTTAAATAACTTTTTCACTTGTTGAAGTAAAAAAATTGGTGCAACAAAAAAAAAAGAAGTTAGTTTATTATTACTTCTCTAGTTTTCTTTTCTTATTGTCGCACCTCCCCACCCCCACCGCCACCGCACCTCCACCTCCACCACCAACGTACCTCTACCACCACCAATATCCCACCGCCACATTACCGCACCTCTGCCACTGCCACCGCACCTCCATCACCAATCAATTTTGACCTCAGAATTTGGTAGGTTAAAACTACCTTTTAGAGTTGAAAATATGAGCCATCGATTATTGGCGATCATTGATGTTTTTGAAATACTCGTGATTATTAAATAGTAGATGTTGCCATGTGAAAGGCAAACAATTCTTTTGCAAATGATTTCTTTCACACACATTATCCTAAACCCATTTCACAATTATTAAAATTACATAATATTGTGTTAATTTCTTTTTCCCTATTTGTAAAAGATGTTACTATACAAAATCATGTTTTACTCGATAAATAATTAACTAAAACATGTCTTAAATTACTAAACAACACTTATAAAAAATAGGAAAAAGTACAAACGGGACATAAGAAAACAAATTCTCTTTCCCCAATATATATAATAGATACAAAATTTTTCATATCTCTTTCTTGGAGAGAAGAAGAACTTTATTTATTGTGAAAAAATTTCTCCTATTATTTTATTAAAAAAATATATTTTATTTACTGTTAAATGAACAATTATTTTGTAATATCATAGAGATAAGCATTACTTAAATGTTTGACCAAAAGAAGATGTTGCCGAGTAAATAACTTTTGATTAATTATTCAGGTTTGTTTAGTAATATTTGTCTTCTTAGTTCAACAAAAAAAAAAGAGTTAATTCCTATATGGCCCCCTACTTTGTGACCAGCTTCCTTTATGACCCCCCTTTCTTTTCGTAAATTCAAATATGACCCCCTATTTTCAAGTAAATGTCCTTACTACCCTTCTTAATTTTAAATTTAAAACATTTAAAAAACATTATTTCCACCTCACCCCTCTCTCTCTCTCTCCAATTCACCACTCTCTCTTTCCAACTCACCTCTCTCTCTTCCAACTCACCTTTCTCTCTCTCTCCAACTCACCTTCATCTTCTCCGATTAAGGTCGCCGACCAGAAAATTTTCCGGCGGGCAACCTCCAAAAAAAAAAAAAAAAAAAAGGTCTGCCGTGACCAGATCTGGTCTGTTCACAGCTCCGGCGAAGGGAAACCCCCTTCGCCGGAGTTTTTAGAGAGAGAGAGAGATGAGAGGAAATTTTTTTTTTTTTTTTAAGGTCGTCGCCCGGAAAATTTTCCGACCGGCGACCTTAATCGGAGAAGATGAAGGTGAGTTGGAGAGAGATAGGTGAGTTGGAAGAGAGAGAGGTGAGTTGGAAAGAGAGAGAGGTGAATTGGAGAGAGAAAGGGGTGAGTTGTAGAGAGAGATGAGGTGGAGAGAGAGAGAGAGAGAGGGGTGAGGTGGAAATAATGTTTTTTAAATGTTTTAAATTTAAAATTAAGAAGGGTAGTAATGACATTTACTTGAAAATAGGGGGTCATATTTGAATTTACGAAAAAAATGGGGTCATAAAGGAAGCTGGTCACAGTAGGGGGCCATATAGGAATTTCAAAAAAAAACTATTACCTCTCTCTCTCAAATGACCCATTCTCTGTCTACCTCCGATTCTCTTCCAGCCTGTTCTTTCTCTCGTTTTCTCTTTCTTTAGGATTTCAACTCTTAAATAGTTAGGTCTTGTTCGAATCACTAGAACCTAATAACGAATTTGAATCAAACGCATCCTTCCCATTATCTCCACCTCTCCCTCTCTCTCTCTCTCTCTCTTCTGATTCTCTAGCCAAAGTTTGAGCAGGTAAATGAATGAATACCCATTGTTAATCATGCACTTTCTTGTAATGGGTTTCTTGTATTTCAACGATTAGATGTTCTATCTCTAATGGGTTTTATCTGTATTTTCTTATATGAATTGCAAATTGTAGATATGTAATTTTCTTTGTTGTTTCTTGGATTTTGAGTTTTGATTTCTATAAGGGCTTGTTTTTTTTTTGTGAATTCAGAGAGGTGGGGTTTTGTCTGTTCAAGAAAGGGATTTGAAGGAGGAGGTTCTAACAAGAATCTGATTCTGATTATCAACTCTGGCCGATCCTTTAGCCATACCTTCTCACACCTGGAGGAGGGTGTGGGTGCAAAGAGGAATAGATTCTCTTTTTTGTTCAATATTTTTTCCATTCATTTCAAGCTCATCTAGATCTCTTCCTATCGATTATGGCTAATATTTCCATTCATTAACCTTCAATGTGATCTCTCTCTCTCTCTCTAGAAATCATAGTCTATATCTTAATATATGTTTGTAGAAGTTTAAGAAGAAAAGAAAGTTAGGTGTTTTTTGTTGAGGAATATAAGCAAGCGAACACATTAACTAAAGGAATGGCTATTATTGGGTGCTTCTCTATACTGGGTGGGAAGAAGAAGAAATCGAAGGTGATAATTTCATTTCTTAATATTTCTCTTTGAATTATATGTTTGATATGCTGTTTTAAATGAAGAAATTAGAACGCTTATACTATAAAAACTTGATAAAGAATTCTAACTTCCGAGTTTGTAGCCCTTCTCTTTGAGTTATGTATTTGTTATTGGTACTTTGTGCATTGTGTAGTTTATTGTAATTTGTGTTGTCTTTTTAGGGAGAGAAAGATTCTACATACAACAAGGACACCCTTTTATTAAAATTGAAGTTAGTAAAAAGTCCCGATCGAAAGATATTGAATTCGTCTGCGTTCACTACATCGGAATCTTTCGGGAATGAAGAGAAGTCGGAGGTGATGAGCTACGGTAATATTGTCGCAGCAGAAACTGCAGAGGTGGCTTATGAAGGAAGTGATGAGGGTTGTGAGAATTTATCGGTAAATAGGGGTGTTTCTGACTTTAGTTTCCGATCCGAACTGGTCAATAGAGAAGAAAATGAAGAACTTTTAATGAGCAAAAGTTTGGGTTCCTATAAAACAACCGATGAAATGGATGATCAATTGGGGAATGAATCAGAGAATGGGACTAAAGTTGGAGACCCATTGATCCAAAGTGGATATGTTAGTGATCCAGGGATCAGTCAGACCAAGATTTGGGATGCACCTATTCTGAAACGTTCATGTTCGAATCTTGAAAAGAGTGATGTACTAAAGAAGATAGCAAATCAGTTGCATTCTTCAAAATCTCGTTCTTCCGAGGATTTACAAAATTTGGCGGAAGCTGTAACTGGATTTCCAGGTAGTCCTGTGTCGGTAATGACCAATTACAGTGCAGATAAAATTATATTGAAGAAGCATTCATCGAGTCAAGTTCTTCCTTCTAGGAGTAGAAAACTCTGGTGGAAGCTTTTTCTATGGAGTCATCGGAACCTACACCAACCATTGGCTCTAACCACACAGCAACCCGTCATTGAATCAAACCAGAGAGGAGGGTATTGTTCAGATACTCTGGAACCAAGTCGACTTTCAGAGTCGAGCAAGCTCCAATCACCAGTATCGATCACAGAGGAATCGAGAAACGATAACAAATTTGAAAAATGGGGCAACTTCTCTGGTTTCTGGCCTCAGAATCAATGGGTTGCTTTTCCTGCAGAATCATCTTCCTCATTAACAAGAGTGGGTGAGTGGGTGAACAATCTCGAGATCGAATCACCCCTTTTGCCAAGTGATGCTGAAGAGAATGACGATGAGAATATAGTCTTCCCACCTTCGCCTGATAATGGTGAAACACCGGCAGGACAGATAACTCCCATGAACTATAAACTTAGTAATGTTAATATTTCCGAGGAGGTTTTACATGCCAATAGTGTTATTCAAAGTCTGAATTCTTCATCAACTATAGCTCACATCTTTGACATGAGTTTGAAAGTTATCCCATCTATGTCACATTTCGCTAGCCTTCGAGCGCTCAATTTATCTGGCAACTTCATAGGTATGAAACATCTTGGTAGATTTGACTTTATAGTAATTTTTGCCTTTTGTATGTGCTAAAAATGACGACCTTTTCCTTCCCTTATGCTTGCAGTTCGCATTATTCCTGGATCACTACCAAAGGGACTTCACACCCTCAACTTGTCAAGAAACAAAATTGTCACCCTAGAGGGCCTCAGAGAGCTAATTCGGTTGCGTGTTCTTGATCTAAGTTACAATAGAATCTCCCGACTCGGACATGGTAAATTGTTAAATTTGTAGTCATCCAACTCGAAAACCAATTGACAATCATCTGAGAGGACTTAAACATTATTTTCTTAGTTAGTAGACCACCCTTCTCCTATGTGAGACTCTTCTCACACGCCCCCTCATGTGTGGCATTTTTTTAGCCTAACACTTGGTCTTTTTATTTGTTTCTTTTTTGCTTTACCCCTTCAATACTAATTGATAATTGAGTTTACCCCCTCATTAATTAGTAATTGAGCTTACCCCCTTAGAGTTAATATTTTTGATATAAACACAAAGGCGGTGTTTGAAAGAGAAATGTGATTACCAAGAACAATAATCCTTCAATACAATTCCTAGTTGGTGTTATTCCCTACTTTACTAATTAGTGTGACCAGGAAATTGATTAATAAAGATCGATTGTCCATATATAATTTAATCTATGATTTTATTATCCACATGCCAAACATGTCCCTAATAGCTTTAACAAAAATAGTAAATTCAAGGAGGTAAACTCAACTACCAATTAAGGGGGTGAACTCAATTACCAGTTTATATTAAGGTCAAAAAACTTTTTTTCTTTCCGGGTGATGTGGAGCACGTGTGGCTTTTAAACCTATTACCGTGGGCTAGCTCTGATTCTTTGTTAAGTTTGAGTCATCCAACTCATTAGAACCAATTGGCAATGAGCGGAGAGGACTTAGACATTATATTCATGGTTACTAGATCACCCTTCTCCCATGTGGGACTATTCTCACATATAGACTATTCTCACATAAAGGTATATCTTTTCTATTCAAATTCTAGGGGTGTCAATGTTTATATGTTTCATTTCTACAAGGTGTAAGGGCCAACTTTTGATCAAATGGGGTTCCCTTGTTAAGAAGAACCCCTAATTGAAACTATGCATCTTCACCTCAAATAGTTGCAGAGATCATATGGCTCCGCTTGTTATAGTGTAAACTCTTTGCCATATCCATGTCTGTTTTTAAGCTCTAGATGGGTTTTTTAAAATGGTGTCATATTAACAGATTCGCAGTTAGTCCACATAAATTCACATCAGTTTTTATGAAACTCATTTGAACTAACTATAAATTGGTTTATATAGTGTCACTTAAAACTATAGCACCAAAACATAAGTGGCATCATGAATTTTCGTCAAAATTCACAGATTGCCAAGGAGATGCCTATGTTACATAAATCTGCTTGAACTGGTCGTAGCTTAGTTTGGACTATGACAGTGCTTAGTATCAAACGAAATTGGAATGTTCTTTTTCTAAAAAGAGGGTGTGATAACTTCACGCTGCTACACATGCCATCTCCACTAGGTTAGGACTTAGGACCACTTGAACCCTCAGCAAATTTCCTGGCAAGCTATGAGAATTGAGAGCTACTAAAGTTGCAATGTTACTTAAAGAATCTCTTGATTGAATCCTTGCAGGTCTGTCAAACTGTACACTCATAAAAGAACTCTATCTTGCCGGAAACAAGATCAGTGATGTAGAAGGATTACACAGACTCTTGAAGTTGACAGTACTTGATCTGAGCTTCAATAAAGTTTCAACGGCCAAAGCTCTGGCCCAGCTTGTAGCAAACTACAACTCCCTTAAAGCTCTAAATATTCTAGGGAACCCAATTCAAAGAAACATCGGCGATGATCAGCTAAGGAAAGTGATCTCAGGAATACTTCCAGAGTTGTCTTACTTGAACAAACAATCAATCAAATCACAGAGAACACGAGAAGCAACCACGGACAGTTTAGCCAAAGCTGCACGTGGAAACAACGAAAGGACTTCAAGGAGGAAACACTCGCAGAGGGTTATCCGAGGCAGTTCGGCTTCGATTGTCAGACAGATGAGCAAAGTAAGTACTGGACATAAAAGCAAGAACCAGTTAAAAGGTAGTAAAGATCGTCTCTCTTCCTTCTTGACTCTGAAATCAACTGCAGTTGCTTCATCTTCCAATTGAAACTTCTCCCCTTATATATATATAGAATGAGAAAGAAGAGAGAGAGAGAGAGAGTTTGGGTAGGAAAACTATTGAAATGGGTGGGAGAGCTATTGGAATGGGTATTCTGAGGTGGTGTTGCTGAAAGTAGAACGAAGTATGTTGAGTCGGACTGAAAACACAGGCACAACCATCTTCTCTCCGAAGGGAAATGAACATCATCTTCTCAATGTTATTATCTCTCCTCTCCTTAGTTAGGAACCGTTAAAGTGAATTGCGAGTCGGCCAGGTTGAAGATTGATTGTTTCTGCTTGACTTTTTTTTTTTCAGAATTGTCTATGTTATGCTTTGTGTGTTTTTGTTGATTTGAATTGTTGGACGAGTTTTATTGAAGTTTGAATGAATGGAAAGTTGATGTTTTTAGAACTCTTTTCTTGGATGTTTACAATTAACTCATTAAGATTCTTCCTTGATTGTGATTTTGGAGTCTTCAAAATATAAACATTGGGCAACCATAAGCTTGCTTTTGAGTTAGGTGAGTTAGGCATGTAGGCTTGTGCATTCCTAATCCTAATTTGATCTAGTAAATTACTCATTTGGGGAAAATAAAGTGAGGTTGACCTGTATACAATAATGTAAAATGTAACATAGCTTTGACCCTACATAATGTATTAAACCAAAAATCCAAAATAATTTAAATTAAATTGGATGAGAAAGTTATCTGAAGTAAGGACTAAGAAAATGTAACTTTTTTTAGTCAAAACTCTGGAAGCCAAAGGTATACTATTGAAAGTGTCTTGATTATGGGTCGATATCTAATCCGAACGAAATTTTTAAACCTGTTTAGATAGAAGCAGGGCTGATCTTCAGGGCTACCAAAGCACGGCTTATCTCCATTGCCTGAAAAGCATGGGTTCTTGTTTGTAAGGGGCGCCCATATATATTTTAGAATAAAGAGAGGCGGTGATGCGGTAGGATTAGGTTTTCAGAAAGCTATATATACTGAAACATTAGTGATATCTTCATAACCTTTTGTAAGTTGTTCTTCATTCGTGGGAGAAATCATCGCACCATTATTCTCCTTGGAGTGGGTCTAATAAACCAAAGCGAGTAAATATCTTGTGTTCGGTGTGATTGATTGTTTTCTTTACCATTTTCCTTGATTGCTTGTTCTCCGTCACAACATATACCACTCACAACCGTTCGAATATACCTTTTCTGTTGAGCAAAAAATTGTGAGGTCGAACCGCTGCAGAAAACGGTGAGGTAGAACCTCTTCGGAGACTTAACCATGTCCAAAAATTGTTTTCGAAGTGACCCTAGATGTTTCTCTATCTTTTGAAACTTCCTTTATCCATGGGGGTTGGCAACAAAAAAAAGACATCTCTTGTAATTGGAATAAAAAATGATAACAAAGCGGAGAAAGTGCATGTTTCGGTATGATGCTTGGGATGATCGGTGAGGATGATCAGAGGTGGGAGGTGCTTGGGATCTGATTTCTCTTGATTCTAAAGTTTTTGGTTTTGGTGAGGGAGAAAGAAAGATAATGTGGAGGAATAACACGTGTAAATCAGGGGTGTGATAAAGGGGTGCATTCGGTCCGGTGGCATAGGGCCCCATTTTATCCAGACCCTAATTATTATCTGTTAGTTAATTGTTATAACTAAAAAAATTTACTGACTAACAGGAAGGGAGTATATATATAGTACCTTTGTAATATTGCTTTATCTCTCTCTAACTTTTGTTCTCTCCGTAACTTCTGTTCGCTCTCACTATTGTTCTCTCTCTTTTTAATGCAACATGTACTTTTATAGGAGATCATGTGCTTATGAGAAATAAAGAAAGGAGAGAAGAAAAGAAGAATAGGAATTGTTCTTTTATGTACTTTTATAAGAGATTATGTGCCTATGAGATTATTGTTCTCTCTCCTTCTTTATTTCTCATAGGCACATAATCTCTTATAACTTTTGTTATCTCCCTAACTTCTGTTCCCCTGGCAGATAAACTATTGCTTAGATGGAAGAGGAATTCGGGACCGTCAAGTCTTTCATGTTCAAGGAAATGTTATCAGGCTTTCGCTTAGAGTATGAAGGGCCACTAGCATGTATTGGTGGTGTTCGTTTTTCATTTGTCAATGAACCAGTGTAAGATACAAGGTCACTTTCTCTTTCGAAGGACATTGAGTAAGGTGACATAGCTAGTGATGCACTTCGGGTCCGGGCCATGCACTGTGGTGGTTCAATCTTCCTACGTTTGTCATGTTGAGGAACCTGATCATCCAACAACATGGGTGTGTCATCGTTCTTCAACTATTCATTTTGTGCATACCAAAATGCTGCAAGTAAAGAAAAAAACATGATTCAGGCCTAAGATGTTTATAAGAAATGAAGATTGTTATAATGAGGGATCATATTGCCCAATATGTGGATTTGAACAAGAAGGCATTGATACTAAAAAGAATTAAGAATTCAATCCTCTGCCACAGGGCAAAGCCATCATATTCTCTTTTTAATGCAAGAGGTACTGTTGTACTTCTTCTCTCTTATTCTCTCGAAGACTCTTACACTCCAACATTCTTTAACTTGGGTCAATCTTAAAAATATTTTTAATATTTGACATTTATTGGCCTAATTGTAATGTGTCATGTGTTAATGTATTATGTGCCATGTATGTAGTTTGTTTATCTCATCTAATTCACCTATATAATTCTACCAACAAATACCTATAATATTATGTATATATTTGTTATATTGTGTTATTCGATAGTTAAAATTACATTTTTCGTATGGTAATTTTGTGTTAAAATCGTTATTTTATATGATTTTTAATCTCATTAGATGTAATATCTCTTGTTGTTTTGTTGAGATTTTTTCATTTCTCAATTATAGTATCGAGGGCTCACGATTAAAATTTCGCACTAGACTCTCAAATTTTCGGCCACACTTCTGGTGTAAATATACTTATATATGATCGTTAACCAAAAGGTGGTCGTACCACATTTACCGAAAGATTTTATCAAATTATCTACGACGATATATGCTCATAGCTGTCATGAAACTTCCCTAAAGACCCACTCACAACTATAAATGGCATTCAACACTTAAAAGACAATTGCAGACTAATCTTGTTCATATCAATCGTGTGATTTTTAGATTTTGGATGCACTAAAGCAAAATCCATGTGTAGAGTTCGAATAAATTGAAAATTCAAGTGCTATGTTCACAAAAAAATTTTGATTTAATTTATGATATGCCGACTCACTTTCACCAAAAGACAAAATAATACAAGTAACTCTGCATCATGCAAAAAACTCGCATTTCCCTTACAAATCTGAACATGGTACAACTCAGGAGAACCGGAACGGTAAAAACCTTTAAATTCGAATAGTACTGAACCGGAACATCCCTAATTTTAACCCAAGTTTTCTGGAGAGAGAGAGAGAGAGAGAGAGAGAGAAGCAAGCCAGTCTAATTCGCGCCTCATCTTCCTCCTCCTCCAATAGTGTCTCTTCTGCAGCGAAAATTTCAACGGCAGTAAACCTAATCGAGTCTTGACTTCCACAAAAGAAAAAGCACCACTAGAAGAAGAAGAACTAAAAGGTTTGGATTTAGTCTGAAATTATTGATTGAATTTGAGCAGATACTCTTTTAGAGGTTTATCTGTAAACCCTATATCCATTTTCATTATTGATTAAGCATAATATTGTTATTTGTTCCAAGTGTTTTGGCTGTTAAGTTTGTATCTTCAGTTCTTCCATACATCGATTATATGCATAAGTTAATTGTTCATATTAGTCGATGTAAATTTGCAAAATTCCAACTCTCAGTAGGAAGTCGCAAAATTCCAACTTTAGGTGAAGTTTCAATATTCCAACTTTCAGTGAAGTTTCAAAATTCGAACTTTCAGTGAAGTTTCAAAATTTGGGGTTTCATTTCAATTGCTATAAGGCTAAGCTAGAAGCCTAGAAGGTGAGGTTTGAAATTTTGAATCTTTTACTTGATGAGTTGTAGAGAAAGTTCAGCAGTTCAGATTTGAGCTGGGTACTGGTGAACATCTGATTTACCATCTTATTTCGTGTGTAGTTGTGTGTCCTTATTGTTTTGGTACATTTTGTTTTCCGGGTTCGAAGATAGAAACTGAATCCCCAAAAACCTTAAACGCTAAGATAGTAACATGTATTTAGTTTTATATGCTTAGTAACAAAAGTTCTGATTTAGTTAACATTTTAATGACACCCAAGTCCCGAAGTATGAATACATAGTAGTGAGATTCTTACAACTGCAATGCTTTTACTTGATGCAACTTGGGTAGGTTGTTTGGAATCGGCTGATCCTAACTTCAAACAACTCAACTAATGGTACAATTCGTACACGGACCAATACCCTAAGCCAAGTTATTGGTCTAAGCTGAGATTGACACATAGGTAAGGGTTGAGTTGATCAGAATAATTAGGTTTTGAACGTGATAGTAATCCATTCATGAAAGTAGAATCTGCAATTATATGCACTTACTCGGGCTGCAATGGGAATTAAGCTCATGTCACGTGATTTTGGAGACTTCCACTTGTGCCAATAAATAATGGGAACAGATTAACCAAACATGATATGTCATCCAACTGAGCTTGTCGGGATCATCTAATCTGAACCCAGTCAACTTGCATCTGTACTCTAATTTGCTACATGTGTGCATTATCTTATAATTTGGCCGTATTCAGTTTTTTCTTAGTCGTTACTTCATGTGATCTTTAATGAGTATCTAATTTTGGTGGATAATCTCTAGCTCAGAAGTAGACGAGAACTTGAGATGATGCAAATGATGTCTTTATTCAAAAAATATTTATTTTATCTGAAAGCCGAAAATGAATTTTTTGTACCTTGATGTGCATGTATTATACTCATTCTTTAGGACAGTTTTAATGAATTATGTGCAACTGAATGCCAATGCGTACGTATCATTTTGCATTACAGAAGCCTTTATAGATGGCAATTATACCTTGTGGAAGTACATCAATAGCACAATGGGGAGTTCGACCTCATTTTTTGACGAAGTCCTATGTTTCAAACAAGTTCCTGACATCTCAATATCGGTGAGCTATTTGCATATAATTTAATTTTATGGTATTAGATTCTAGTATCCTAAGTTTGACGTTAGTTTGCTTGTCTCTGTCGCAGAAGTTCAGTGGTTATTTGAGTTTCTTTTTCATGTAATTCTTTGTCACTTTATATAGAGTTTATGGAGGATAAGTTAAACAAGTTGAATGTTATTATGTTACTCAACTGTTCAACAAGCTTGTGGACGGCCCATATTTAGCTCTCGTTCAACCAAATGTTGGATCTCTTTGGAAAGAGTTGTAGTATTATATAAGTTACGTTGTAAACATATTATTATCTAAGTAGTAAGTAGTAGTGCCGTTATTTGGTTTTTAATGAGCAAGCAAGATGGGAGAAAATTGTTAGGCTCTCAGTATTCGATCGTAATACTAAAGGCTCATAATAATGAAGACCACAATGTAAGGTCCATGAACATAAAGCCATCTGATTAATACATATTCTTCAAAAAGAATTAAAAGATGTACATATGTTACTTGATTTACGCCTTTATTCTTAACAAATCGGCCCAATGCGTATAACTTTCTTGTAAAAGAAAAAGAAACAAAAATTGATCTTACTACATTGTGGACACAGCACATTAAACTTTATCACACTTGTATGTTCTAGTTGACAAATGGAACGGCTTTTGCTCATTGATAACAATCTGGAGGCCCGGAATATGATTTATCAATTGTCTAAATACTTGTTACATGAGGTTGAAATGTTATTTTTCTAGTCAGGGTGGACATGACGAAACACATATCACAGGAAGACAACTAGTTACACACACACTGCGATGGTATCAGCACTTGTTTCGTAGGCAGTAACTTGTTTGTTAATAATCTTCTACTATGCAGAGTCAGCAATGTAAAATATGTCACATCAGCTTCAAGCATATGGTCCAAAGACTCCTTGTTTACAATTTTTAATCCGGGAACATCTCAAAATGTACAGCGCCGCAGAGGAGCACGGCTTATTGTTAAAGCTGATAGTAGTGTAAGCAACTAATCTTCAGTTTTATTTTTTGCTAAAAGAGTTGTGGTTATGTCTAGTCTCTCTCTCTCTCTCTATATATATATATATATATTTAATACAGTTGATCTATCTATGTTTCACTATACTCACTTTTAATGTTGATGTACCTTCTTATTCTACAGGACTACTACTCTGTCCTTGGTGTGTCAAAAAGTGCCACTAAATCAGATATAAAGAGTGGTTTGTAACTTTATATACTTCTCTTGCTCCTTGCCTGAATGTTACTGTTGTGTGATTTTTTTCATGTAATCTCCTCTGTTGCCTATAAAAAAAATATTCTATTTATATTGTTATCCCTTTTCTGATAATCAAGCTACTACATAACAAGATTTTACTAGCGTTCGCTGTCTTCTCTACCCTACCTTCACTTACTCGTGTAATGCCCCCTGCATCATTTACCTGGGTCTCTCTAAGTTCTAACTAGTAAGTGATCCTTCATTTACTTGGGCTTTCTTTTTTCGTTTCTCAGTGTCAGTATTTGAGCAATAACAAGATACAGCTTTTTTTTCCTATGGTTTAGACTAGTATGACTAGGTACACGTTATTTCTTTAAGTTAAAATTTAGAAGGTTTGTTCTTGTCGACCTCTGTTGGTGTTGAGTGCTCTTCGGAGTTGAGCAGTTAAATAATATTCATTTGCTCGTTTGTGAGCACGATGCTTCTGTTATACATCATCATTATACTGTTACTGTCCAGTGCTTCACGTCCTGCCATGGTGGATATGGTTTGCTCTGAAACATCCACAAGCCTACTGCGTTCCTCTTATATCGATATTTCAAGAGATAAATTCCACAATATTATTTACTTAAGCTCCCAAGCCAGTTGATAAAAGGAGCCCTAGAGCAATGTACATACATGAAAAGGCAAAAGGAGGAAAGGAAACTTGGGATACAATCTCTGTGGCCATCGCATGGTGTATATGGAAGGAAAGAAACAGCAGGATTTCAAGGGAAATGAACAGTCTTTGTATGAGACCATACTCCATAGACCATAACAAAGGAACACTACTTCACTGGAGTAGGAATATCCCTTGGGCTAAATTAAAGTCCTTCACAGACTCTCTCTGTAACTGGAGGCTCTATTTTGTAATTACGACTTGCACAATTGTGAGGAACAAATAGTTCCTTTTAGACATTAATACATTCATTCTCAGTTTGAAAAAGAAAATGAAACAATGCTTCTCAAAGTTGCTTATTTTCTTTGATTTTCCAGAAATTGAAGATTCTTTAGTTCCTAACTTGAAAACATCCCCTCAGCCATGACATTTTTCCCATTTGTCAAAAACATTGGATTGGATACTAGATTTTCACTATATTTGTACCTTAAAGGATTTTTTTTTTTTTTAAATTGAAATATCTTATCTTCACTTGCCGTGCTATTCTTGACTTCTTGATCTACCCTGTGAGGCTGTGAAAGACTTATCTGATAATTTAAGCTGTTTAAAGACCTAATAAGGCATTGTGTATATTCTCCCTCTACGTAGGTTGTCATTTATGTTTTCGGAGATTATTTTTACTTACCCTGTGAGGCTGTGAAAGACATATCTGATAATTTGAGCTGTTTAAAGACCTAATAAGGCATTGTGTATATTCTCCCTCTACGTAGTTTGTCATTTATGTTTTCGTAGATTATTTTTACTTACCTTAGAGAAGATGAAGACCATTGCTTATCAACTTTCTCCAACCCTTGTCAGCACAGATTGTTATAGGCATTGTAAAGTTATTTGAAATTTATGTTTTCCCATAGCTGGTTAAATTTCCTACCCTTCTTTATTTTTGAATGAAAAAATTTAGTAATGCTTTACTTTTGTGATGTTACAGCTTATAGGAAGCTTGCTAGGAGTTATCATCCTGATGTGAACAAGTGAGTCAAATTCCAAGTTCCTGTCTTGATACTAAGCTTCCTTATTGTGTCTGAGTGTTCACTGTTCAGGTTCTATTATTAAGTATTAGCAACATTTCAGAAGTTTCAAATTCAATTTTGATACTTAAACACATTTATATTCTTCTTCTTGATAAAGACAGATTTATTTATATTTCTAATACCAACAGACTAAAGCATTGTTCTTTTCGTTAAGAGACTAAATGCTTGTTAGGTTCATCATTAGGGGCAAAAAAGCATCATTCTTTTTTCTATAAAAGCTGATATGCTCGCGCTTAACCAGATCTGGTATGCGGCTAAGTTTTTTTGTTCTTATTCTCTTTTTCCCCCTTCAATATCCCTGTCTTTTTTGCTTTTCTGTCTTATGTATATATAAAAAATGGAGAAGACAGTATTCGCCTTCGGCTACAGTGTGACAAGGCATTAGTTGCAATCTAGAATTTCTTGGTTCCTTCCTTTAATACCAGATGGGCCATACCTGGTGGTTTAGCTGAGCTTTAATCCAATAAAAAAATTTAAACCTTCCTAATTAGGGAAGGAAGATTTGGTGTATAATCCCTCATGCGATAGTCTAGGAAATATAGAAAGACAGAAACAGGATAATCTTTCGAGACAAGCATGACGAACCAAAGGACATTATACTTAACAGGCTACTCTATTCCACTGGAGTAGACAATGTATCTGCGCTAGGAATTTTTTTCTCGTACAGTTTACCTACAACTGGGAGGCCATGATTAGGTCTATGTAATTTTTGGGGTCCTTTACAGAGTGAGTCTGTCATTCAGTGCTTGCCTTTTCTAGGATACTGCATTTTGCAATCTTTTCCTCTGCTTCTTAATTCAATAAAATTATTCAAAAAAAAGTCACTCGGCTAACTCGGCTAACTCATGGTGGTTTGAGGCTTGGGCATGTCTAAGCCAGGCCTCAGCCCAACTACTTAGGTTAGAGGATAATTTGTCTTGGTGTAACTGTCTCCAGTCTTTAGAATTAATTTGGTCGGTACAATAGAAAAATGAAAGAGTCCGAAAATATAGATAGCGCAAATTCCAACTGGTTAGTTGGTAGGGGTGAAAATGGAACCAATGCATCTCTAGGAAATCCTTGACATGACATAGATTTTCATGAAGATAATGAGATCAGGTTCGGATGCTTCGCAATGAGATGTCCTTTATCGCTTATGTTGGAGATATGTTTTCGGATTATTATGTAGCTCATTTACACATACGCTTTATGCAAGCAACATTACTAGATACTCTATCCCCTCCGTGTACCACATATTGGACCCTCTCTACCGCTTTGGGTTCTTGGCGACCCAGTACTCTTAAATATGGTATGTCTGGATCATGATTTTAATTAATTCAATTTTATGTCTAACATACAGGATAAACTGGTTGAGAAGTTAACTTTAAGATTTGGTAGTTAACTAGTTAAAATTTGGGACTTGTGGAAGTCGAATACTTGGGAGTTGAGAGTACATGTATATATTCTAGATGCATCATTTGAAATGAATGTTATCTTGGACAGTTCAAAACGTACCGCAAGCCAACATACTTTACCACATACTTAACATGGTCGGTACCTCGTACTGGTACCCATACCACATAAAGGAGTGACCTGCACATGAGATGAAACTAAATGGTGAAGCAATTCAGAAAACTTACGTAGAATGATAAGTGAAGGAGATTAGAAAGGCAAATCCAGCTGTCACAAGATTTCACAGAATGTTTGATTAGCTTCTGTCGAAGATAAATGTAAAGGAAGCTGAAATTGTATGGGTTTGTCAATAAGTAGAAAAAGACAGTATCAGACTGAATGTAAATGAGGACGTTGCGCAAGTTGGGTGTTTGGGAGTTTGGAGGCGACATGAATCCCTGTGTAGAGTAATCATTGGATAGTATCACATGAACTGATTGTATTGAACTTGATGGAAGTAGAAGAGGAGTTGAATGACAACGTCTGATTTTATGGGCAGTCCGGATGATATGCTGTATGTCGGTTACATTAAAAAACTGATCAATTCGACTAGTTCTTCAACAAATAAAAATGAGATCTCATGTTCCCTTACATATAGCCTTCTCATGTCCCTGGCGTTTCTGGAATTTTAGCATTTCATATAGATAATAACAAATACAAATCCTTCAATCCGTCCGTCATCTGGTTGATCATAATAATCCTGATCTTCACATCTGAAGAATATTTATGTTCTGGGTCTTGATCATCTAATTGATCTTGATGTCTAACAACAGTACTCATTTAAATGTATATGTAGGTTGGTCAAGTGTATGTCATTGGAGTTTTGCTACAACTCAGTGATTTCCTTGAAGCCTTAAAGGAATCACTCATTACTCTTTGCGTTGTCTATACTCGTTTTGTTTGGATTGCAGTAAAAACGAACACTGTATTCTGTTGCAACTCGCCTCATGTATTGTTTTTTCTCCTTTTACCTATGTGAATTGGCAGCCCTTGATGCTGCATCTAGATAGAGAAGCTGGAAATCGTCTTAGCAGAACCTTAAATTAAACCACCAATTCTATGGATAAATTTAGGACTTTGAGCAGAGCCAAGTTATATTTGTGTTTGTTGTGCCGACATTAAAATTCTGTATATTCTCAAGTTCGTCTGGTACATGACCTCACTCTAGATGACATCGAACCTCGTTCTTAGCATAAGTGTTCAAAATATTTCCTCAGTGAGCAGTGACCTAGGTGATGGATTGCATGTTAGAGCAGATCTTGGTCGTCTCTGTATGCCTGTCTCTAGGATTCCTCTTTATTAAATTATATGGAGTGGTTGTTACTGATCTATCACTGTTTCTGGTTCTTCTTTTAATGATTTGGTCTCTACATGCTTACTTTTTGTTCATGATATTGTTTGTTGTAGAGAACCGGGAGCAGAAACAAAGTTTAAAGAGATTAGTAATGCTTATGAGGTAATTCGGTCCCGAGTTCTTCTAATCTGGAAGGGGCAAAGAGTGTGATTGTGGATTATAATATGTACTTGATTGAGATTAATATGTTCTCTTTCAGGTGTTATCAGATGATGAAAAAAGGTCGTTGTATGATAGATACGGAGAGGCTGGGGTTAAAGGTGCAGGTGCCGGCATGGGGGTAAGTCCCTTGAGACTGAGCGGAAAATAAGATTTATGTTTAGTTTAAATGTACTTTCTTACAGATATTTGCTTAACTTGGCAGGATTTCAGCAATCCATTTGATATTTTTGAGTCTTTATTTGAGGGTATGGGTGGAATGGGAACGGGTGGAGGAAGAGGTTCAAGAAACAGACCAACACAAGGCGAAGACGAGATTTACAGTCTCATTTTAAATTTCAAGGAAGCAGTTTTCGGGGTTGAAAAGGAGATTGAAATAACGCGGCTAGAGAGTTGTAACACCTGTAATGGGTCAGGTGCCAAACCTGGGACCCAGCCATCTAGGTGTAATCCATGTGGTGGCCAAGGGCAGGTCATCTCATCAGCACGGACTCCATTGGGTGTCTTCCAGCAAGTAACAACATGCTCATCTTGTGGCGGAACTGGCGAATTATCCACACCTTGCGAAACTTGTTCTGGAGATGGACGAGTGAGGAAAACAAAGCGGATCAGTCTAAAAGTTCCAGCAGGTGTGGACTCTGGTAGTCGATTAAGAGTTCGATCAGAAGGAAATGCCGGAAGAAAAGGTGGCCCACCCGGTGATCTTTTCGTAATAATCGATGTTCTTCAAGACCCAGTACTTAAACGTGACGATACCAACATTCTCTATACCTGCAAAATTTCATATTTTGATGCCATTTTAGGAACGACGGTAAACGTTCCAACAGTGGATGGTACGGTTGATTTGAAAATTCCAGCAGGTACCCAACCTGGAACAACTCTAGTAATGGCGAAAAAAGGTGTTCCCTTACTCAATAAAAACAACAGAAGAGGTGATCAGTTAGTGAGAGTTCAAGTTGAAATTCCGAAAAGATTAAGCAGTGAAGAGAAGAAGTTAATCGAAGAACTCGCCAATCTTAATAAGACCAAAACCGTGAGCAAAAGATAGTTTCGGAGTTTCAATTCTTCATCTCTTCTGCTTCCTGTCATCTTGCATATGCTGCAGATAACGTATTTGTTCTGCTCTCTCTTATGAATGCTAGTGACATCTGATGGTTGATAGTGCTGAAAAAGGAAACTCAAACTGATTTCGATCAGTTTCCAATGGTGGCGGCGTTTTTTATTTAGTAAGTTATTATTTTCCGACGAAAGATGTTTTATACAATTGATGTACAATCAAATGAACTAAAAAGAATGAAGATAAATTAGGGGAATAGTATGATTGTTTTAAAATTCTTAATCTTTTGAAGATTTATTCAGGATTTAAAGGTGTTGTGCCAACTTCATTTGTTAACTTTCCTCTCCTTGATCTGGTTAAACAAGTTCATCCATCCAAGTTTTGTATTGATAATTTTGATTCTTTATTGGTTCATAGATAGATAATTAGAGAACTAAATTGAGAATTTCTCAAGTTGTGAAGGAAAGTTATTTCTTGGGTACATGAATCTAAGTTTGCTTCCAACTTTCATCAAAGAAAAAAAGAAAAACTTTGAATGAAGGTTGTTTCCTATTTGATAGGAATTTGAAGATGGAGTTAGTTTTGATTGTACCATGTGTCCATTATGCCTAGCACCATAATAATCACAACATTTAATCGTGTCCTTTCAAAAAATTAAATAACTAATGTAAAAGAAAGAAACAAAATAAACTGCAAGAGTTAAAAAAAGGAAATTGAAATCTCTCTATCAATAAAGTAACTAATTTAAGAAAAAAATAAATAAATAGAATACCATTCGTGTTCTTTTTAAAAATAAAATAACGGATGTAAAAAAAAAAGAAACAAAAAAAGGAAATTGAAATATCTCTCTCAATAAAATAACTAATATAAGAAAAAAATAAAAATAAACAACAAGTAGAATACCAAAACGTTATAGTATCCAAAATATAGTGATAATTAATATGACAAATCGGGTGGCATGTTCGGGGGAGCGCCTATACCAATACCATTGGTGCCTATAAAATTATTGGGTTAAAATTTCATCAAATTTGATTGACACAGTTGTTTGTGCCTAGGGCACGAGGATATACCTAAGTAAAACATATATTTTCTCTTTCTTCCTCTCACCAACATTTGTTTTTTCCTCTCTCTTGTTCAGTCTCTTTTTTTTGCCTTTGGTTATTTTTCCATCTTCCTCTTTCTCGCTTTCTTTTTTGTCTTCCTCTACTTTCTTATTTCTAAAACCTCCATAGATTTGACTGTTGAGGGATGATTAATACGTAGAGCCCTCTTTCTTCATCTTCACAACAGAGAAGATACCTACTTTCATAGTGAAGTGATGAAGAAGCCGAGGGGTGTCTCCCTTTTAAGCACAATAATGTTTGTTTTTCATCACTTTCAAAGGGTATGATGTGTTTTTATATCACTATTAGAGCAACTCCAACCAGTGGGGGACTGAGGCCCTTACTTTGAATTAAGGGCCCTTCCCCACTGGGTGGAGAGGCTCCAACCACAGCCGACCCTTATTAAGGGCCGACTGAACATCCCCAACAGACCGTTGGGGAACGGTCATGTTGGGGGCCAAATTTGGCCGTTAGATCTAAACAGATCTAGCCGTTGGAGCAAATCCAACGACTAGATTTGGGTTCAACCCCTATAAATAGGGGTTGAACCCAAGTAATCCCTCATCTCTCTCTCATTTCAACTCTTTCTCTTTCAATTTTTTCTCTCCAATTTTTTTAATCTGCTTCAATGGATTCCTTCAATGATAATGAGTTGTTTAGCCAAAGTTACATAGATCTCATTCAAACTCCCAGTTATCACTCAAGTCTATTAGAAAATGATGAAACTTTGATGGTTTTTCATGCGTTCCCTCGACGGTAGATGATTCTTAGCAAGAAGGCACGACTTCAACCAAGAAAGCTAAACGGGTTGCGTATACAAACGATGAAGATATTGTACTTACTAATTGTTATTTGAAAATCATGTTTGATGCGGTTGTCGGAAATTTCCAGAAATATACTGTATTTTGGCAAAAAATAACCGATGAATTTAATGTAATTGCAAACTCTCAACGCACAAAAAAGAGTTGTAAATCTCGTTTCAATGAGATAAATGTAGATTGTCAAAGTTTTATATCTACTTTGAGGATAGTAAATAAAGTTCAAAAAAGCGGGGATAACGACTATGACCGGATAATTTTTCTTACTTTTAATCTCTATATTTTTTTATCTTTTGGTTTCATAATAAGAACTTCAAATCAATTTTAATTATTCAGACACAAAGAGCACTTGATGTTTATAAAAACAATCACAAAGGAAAAATGTTTAGATTCCAACATGTTTACAAAATTTTGATGGTACATAACAAGTGGATGACAGACATGCCAGGAGAGTCAACATCCGGGAAAAGAGATTCTAATACCAATCCATCACAGGAAAGACCAATTGGTCGTAAACAAGCCAAAGCAAATGCAAAAGTCGGAGAAAATTCGACAAATTCTACCGCGAAAGACAAAGTAGTCGGTGATGCTCTGCCGAAATATTGGCAAATGGAAGAATCTCAACAAAGATCGATATCAATGCAAGAATCTATACAAATTCAAAAAGAGTTTCTACAATTGGATAAACAACAAAAGGACCGACAATATGGGATAGACTTATTGAGGATTGATGATAGGTTTCTCGACGAACATGGTGCACGGATGCTTATAGCAGCGCGAGAAGCTTGGTTTGGCAGTCAACCACAAGACCTAAGTAAAATTTCTAATCAATTATTAAGTTTGTAATCGATATTGTTTAATCGAATTATTTAAGTAAATTGAGAAATTAAAATTTCAAATTTAAGGGCCCTAAGAAAGTCTGTGGTTGGAGCTGAATTTCAGAGACTGAGCTGAGGCTGTTAAATTTGAATGAAAAAGTGGTTTTACGGGCCTGGAACAACCCCTGGTTGGAGTTGCTCTTAAGTGTGACCGTCAAGGGTGAAGCCAAGGTGGGTGGCCCTTGGCTGTAGCCAGGTTAAAATTTCAGTAACTTGTACGATCTAGAAACTTTACAAAACGGAATTCCAGCTCGGTTGGTAGGATCTCAGCCCAAACGTGTAGTAGCTCACGGGTCGACTCCCATTCCACTCAAATTTTAGTTTTGTTTTTATTTTATGAATTAGTTTTGTATTAGACCTTGCATTACGTATTAGTTCTCTTTTGGTCCGTATTTTTAAACTAAATTCTTTTTTGGCCCTTTCCTTTTGCTAAGTTAAATTTTATCCCTTTAGGTAGGTTCCATACTATGTTATAGTTCTTTGTCCTTAGATTACTAATAATCACATACATTAATATTCTTTATCCTGAGACTACCAATAATCACATACATTAATTTTAATGATGTGAAGTTCTTTTAACTGCTTCACGATTGAACTTCTATCGAAACATTCAAGTAGATATTATTTATCTAACGAAAATTTTCGGAATCACTTGTTTTAGTTTGGAAAGTTAAGTTACATACTAAAATACTGGTAGAAAAAATGTTGTATTTGGCAAAAAATTACTTTTAAAATTCAACTTATTAGTGCATATACACTAAAAGTAAACAAAATTGCACTATAAGTAATTTTAGGCTAGTCAGGGTTAAGTTTAAAATCTTGGATCCGCCTATGGTTACAATAGATAAGCAATTGTCCCTGACCTAAAATAAAGTATTTAAATGTTGTTAGCATGCCGTGATAATCCATAAAGTTCATGATTCTACTTGATAAAATTATGAATACCTTGTATTCGAAACACAAATCACAAAAATAAAATATGATTTTGTGAGTTCGGTTCGGTCTCACCAAGTGGAGTTGGACAAGTTTGGTCCGTCAACCGAACCTTTCGACCCCTTTTCTTCGGCCTTGGGTCGTCCCCATTGGAATTGTCCCGAGTCCGGGTTGGGTTTAAACAATCTAGAATAATCAAGCAAGATTCTTAAAACTATCTAGTCTGAGAAAAATCAGACAGATAGAAGAGGCTAACCAACCCGAAAATTAACAAACTATCCCTATCAACATGATACCTAAATAAAAAAAAAAAATGAGAAGCCGACACCTAAACCAAAAAATTGTCAAAATTAACTAAAACAAAACTTAAACCTAAATAATAAAAATATAACCAAAGTCTAATGCAATTTTGTATTTTGTCATAAATAATAAAAATATAAACAAAACTTATACCACCTAATTAAAAAATTGTTATATGAAACAAAACTAATACCTAAATTATAACAATATAACCAAAGTATAATGTAATTTTGTCATACATAATAAAAATGTAAACAAAACTTTACCTAAATACTTAAAATATAATTAATTTAAACAAAATTGATTCCTAAATAATAGAGTTCTGTACCAAAGAATTTTAAACGAAGTGAAATTGAACAAATCTTATTAAAATTTTATCCTACAAACTATAATGAACCCTCTTTATTAAATTAAATAATAATAATAATAATAAATTTTATTAAAATAACTATTACTAATAAATCTTATTAATACTGGTTAACCTCTTCTGCATTAATACAATTATGAATACTTTGTATTCGAAACACAAATTGTCAAAAAAAAAAAAAAATGAATTTGTGAGCTCTGTTCGATCTCACCAAGTGGATTTGGACAAGTTTGAGACCTTTCAGCCACTTTTATTTGGCTTTCGTTCGTTCCTATTGGCCAAAGCATTTGGGTTGTCCCAAGTTGAAATTAGGTTTAAGCAATCTGAAATAGAAGTTATAATGAATCCTCTTTATTAAATTGATTCCTAAATGTAAACAAAAAAAATAATGAAATAGAAACTATAATGATTACATAATAAAAATGTAAAAAAGCTTTACCTAAATACTTAAAATATGATTAATTTAAACAAAATTGATTCCTAAATAATAGAGTTGTGTACCAAAGAATCTTAAACGAAGTGAAATTAGGCAATTTTATTAAAATTGTCATAGAAACTATAATGAATCATTTTTTATTAAATTAAATATTAGTAATAAATTTTATTAAAATAACTTTAGTAATAAATTTTATTAAAATAACTTTAGTAATAAATTTTATTAAAACAATATTTTTAATAAATCGTTATTAATCTTTTTTAAAACCTTTATTAAAATAAACATTTTTAATATATCTTTATTAATAAAATTGCCTCACGAATGCCTCAGATCCATTTTTTTTCCTTTGTTGTTTTGTTTAAATTTTGCGCCTTACTATAAACCAGGTCTACCTTATAGTTATTATATTGATCTTCTTCTACTGATTTCTCTCTATGTTCTACAAAGAATTGATACATAATAAAAATGATACCTAAATAATAAAAACTTAAAAAGCGAGGTTTCTTTTATTGTTTTGTTTGATTTCCGCCTCTTATTATAGACTAAATTAATTTTATAGTTAATTTTATTCGTCTTCTTCTGATCTCTTTCTTTACTTATGAAGAACTGATGGATAATAAAAATTATCGTGGTGACATGCCGGTGGTAGAAAGTGGTGAACATGGCCTTTACATATTACATTAGGTTGAAATTTGATGAGGTAATATCATCTATACTCCTCTCCAAATGGGAAACAAAACAATAAATTTGTTTATGAAAGAAAAAATTAATCAAAGTCGAAGGAAATTAAAAAATAAATAAAAAAATAAAACGTAATTAATTTAAAAAAAGTTACGTGCATAAAAAATTGAAAAGCGACACCTAATTAAAAAAATTGTCAAAATTAATTGAAAACAAAACTGATATCTAAATAATAATAAAATGAATAATAAAATTCTAACGCAATTTTGTCATAAATAATAAAAATGTAAACAAAACTGATACCTAAGTACTTAAAATATAATTAATTTAAACAAAATTGACACCTAAAAGTATTTACCTGACTTTGTGACTCATTACACTGTTTTTTCATCCTATACTACAATGTTATCCAGTTCTGTTGGACCATCCCACAAATCTTCTTTTACAAAAGCATCTAAGGAACTAGCACGGTGCAAGACTATGCAATAAGAAATTGATGCCTTAACTCATGATGACACATGGACCTTAGTACCTCCTACTGCTGATATGAACATATTAGGATGTAAATGGGTCTTCAAAACAAAATTGAAATATGATGGGTCGATTGAAAAGCATAAGGTTCGACTGGTTGCAAAGGGTTTTCATCAACTTGACGGTCTAGATTAATCTGAAAGTTGTAGCCCAGTTGTTAAGTCAACCACCATACGAGTTGTTCTCACTGTTGCCAGTACAGAAGGTTGGAAAATTAAGCAGTTGGACGTCTCTAATGCCTTCCTTCATGGGCTATTGGATGAAGATGTATTCATGAACCAACCTCCTGGATTTGTGGATTCTCAGGAAAAAAAAATTGGGTATGCCATCTCCATAAATCATTGTATGGCCTAAAGCAGGCTCCTAGAGCTTGGTTCACAAGATTTACAAATTTTTTGCTTGATTTTGGATTCCACAAGAGTTTTACTGATTACTTCATGTTTGTTATCAATTGGATGGTCACACTATGGTACTACTTCTTTATGTGGATGATATTATTCTCACTAGCTCATCTGATGATTAAATACAATCACTTATTCAAGCTTTACATTATGAATTTTCTAGGAAGGATTTGGGAATCTTGCACTACTTCTTAGGTATTGAGGTGAATCACATAGCTTCTGGTCTATTGTTCACACAAACTAAGTATAGCATGGAGTTACTTCAGAGAGCCGACATGTTAGATTGTAAACCTCTCTCCACTCCCATTCCCTTTGGCAAATGTCTCTCTAAGGATGATGGAATACCTTTGTCTGATCCTTCTCTCTATCGAAGTTTGGTTGGTGGCCTTTAATATCTCACAATCACTAGACCAAATATTTCATTCGGGGTAAACTATGTGAAGGATATGTCCTTTCGGTTTGAAGGAGATGTCCTTCGACCAAGATGAGAATGCGCTCTATTTGTCAAATAGGATAACGACGACTTATCCAGTCGAATTAGGGGTCGTAATGCTTAGTTAGAAGCTAACTACGATCGTTGGATCACTTCGGTAATTCGCGGCTAACATAGACCAGATCCTACAACTGGTTACACAAAAAAGTGGAGACTTGATCAGAGAGAATTGACTAGAGGGAACTAGGCAAATAGATGGATTAGATCCAACTAAACATGCCCAAAAGGCTCCGATGGGATTCAAAGATAAAAATAACCGGGTCCGAAAGGGAGGCCCGGGACAAGCTAAATAGGCCGGTCATGTGATGGTTGGCTAAAGCAATGGGCAGGCCAGGCCAAGCCCACTAAGGGGCTGTCCTGGCCGGCCATAAACAAAGGAAACCCTAGATGGAAACCTCTTCCATCTTGAAATCCTACTCAGACAGGGATTTCGAGTCTTATCTTTTCTGTGATCTGAATTACATCCTAGTTTGAATATGGTTCTAACTTTAGGGTTTTCAATATAAGGACCATTATAGAATAAGAAACGGTGTGGAATTTTCTCTAGAGAAAAGTTCTTATAATTCAAAGGGATAAAGGGTTGTAAGAGAGACAAAACACTTGGACAAAGAGGAAGGCAAAGTAGTTGCCAACTTAATAACTAAGATTGGCTCACATTACTGTAAATGTTTCTAAAATTAATGGTCAGGCCATTAAAAGAAACTACCCTAAGTACCTGGAGGACAAAAGAAATGAAATTGCGAATTCTGTTGTGAAAAATAAAGGAGGGAAGAAGAAAAACAATAGAAATATAGACAAAAGATATAGAGATAAGAAGAACTTGATTTGTATTCATATGTTTGTAGATGATTTCTCTACTTTGATATATTGGTATATTAGGTACATTGGTACACTAGTTTGGTACATTAGTTTGGTACATCTTATTCACTAACAAGAAAGCTCTTTATATAGGCCTCTTGATGAGTTACAAAACTAATACAAGAGTTACATATAATCAATGGTGCTCGAATACAAATAATGGTAGAGAACTTATGGTGGTGGGAGTTACCAAAGTGTGGTGGTCATCCACCATAAATCAAAGATTTATAACACTCCCCCTGGATGTCCACCACATCAGATATTGCCTCAATAAAACCTTACTAGGAAAACCCAATGGGACAAAACTATAGTGAAGGAAAAAAAGTACAAATTCTTTGTTTATGTACATCTTTGATGAACACATAATCAGCCTCATTAAAACCTTGTTAAGAAAAACCCTATGGGAAAAATTCTTAACGAAGGAAAAAGAGTACTTTGTGAAAATATAGTATATAGTGTCTTCATAAACTTGCTCCCCCTCATGAAGATTGAGGGCATTGTTCAACTTTTTATCGTCAGCGTCCTTTTGGTATATATATACACAAAATACAATTTGTAGCATTTGACATTTCAAGTTGCATTAGTATAATGTCTTAAAGTTCATGCATACTTTAACTTGAAGCTTGTTAATCCTTTAGGGATATCGATTGAAGTCACTATTTAGTGATCCGTATTTGTGTATCATGTACATCAGTAAGATAACTATAACATCTTGTGAAATTGATGTACTTATCACATTTCGTTGTATAATCCACTTGACACACATAAGAGGTGTTAAATTCATCATTCGATGACTATTGTCTTAAAATAGAGTTGTCTCGCCAAAACCTTGTCAGGAAAATCCAACGGGACAAAACCTGAACGAAGGAAAAAAGACTACAACTTTTAAACAAATTAAAATAATTTTCAATACGCATAGTTGCCTCGTTAAAACCTTGACATGGAAAACCCAATGGGACAAAACCTTGACGAAGGAAAAAGAGTACAACGCGATTGACATTTTATATATGAATGATGGTTGTTTTCTAAAACCACATTACAACACACATAATGTATTGTCTGTAATATATTAGGTACTTCTGGACCTGAATTTCCATGACAATGATAAGTTAAGACAATATGAGTTGCTTTGAAGCTTATAGTCTTTTAGTAATTCAGAATATGTTCATTTTCAAGATTTTCTTTACTCGAATAATCTTTTTCAATACTCTACTGTCAAACTTTGATAAACTCTTCAGGAGTCACAATAGGATTTATAAATACTTCATAATATAATTCGAAGATTTGTAATTCATATTGAAATTTTATAAGTGGACGTCAAATCCTTTATAGACTAAAGGACATTTCTTACAGATGTCTACTTTATTACCTTCGGGGTAATTCTTAATTGATGCTTCGACTTCATGTCAGAAGACTTAATTATTTTGTAAGAAAACCACAAGTAATGAAGTATCTCATCAAAAGTTGACCAATATTACTTAGAGTAATTCCGGATCAATATGCTCCCAGTAGCTACTATATTCAGAAATACATCGATCGTCTGAGATGATTTATTTGATTTTTCAATTTTTAACAGCATCCATAGTTCAGTGATCTCATATATGTATGTACCTTTGTAAAAGGTCGGTGTCTCTTTTTACACATATCCTCTTCAGGGGATTTTATTAGGAATATGAATCACATTCATTTCTAATTTGATAGCCACTTCAGGAGGAAAAATTATTCCTTCAGTGTCAAAGAGTATATGTCAGTTTCATCAACTCTTATAATTTTCCATTACCTTTATCTGGATATAAGCATATTAAGCTCTGAAAAATATTAATATCTCGAGGTAGCAAGTTTTCCGTATATTGATTCCAAATGAGAGAAACTCGATCATTTTCAAGTATTTTACGACATTAAATATATGACTTCCTCCCCCTAATGTCGATAGATTTCCGTCTTATTTATGAGCACATACTTCAAGGATGTGACAAAGACGAAGAAAAAATCAATTGCTTTAGGCAAATTTGATTTTTATTTTCATATCATATTTTCCTTCAGACAAAAATTACTATCTGATCACAGCTTCAGGTGTGAGCAATTTGTTATAATATCACAACTTCGGGTGTGATTAATTACATGTGAGATATATCATCTTCATGTGATTTTATTTTATTTTATTTATTAAATCCATAATCACTTTCTCTTTGGTTATTACAACTTCAGGTGTAATATGAAATATGATAATCAAACAATTTTATTCTCAGGAATTTACAACTCATCACTGTCTACATACACGTAAGAAAATATCATCATCACCTGAATAGATATTTTGGATTTCGACTTAATATATGATGAGTTTCACAAAAATTGGTTACATTCCACGATGAAGAGCTTTGTCAAATTTAATCAAACTATATGTTGGTATAGTAAAATGAGATTCTCAATTTTGTCACTCTATTTCCAATCTGAAGTCGGTGTAGGATTTTTCTTATCACCGTCTAATTATAATCCTTGCATAATCAATGGAAAATAATTTCACTACTGAAAAATTAGCATTTGTCATTCTTCAGGAATGCACATATAAAATTGTTTTCTCAAGGGTTTATCCTTTTTGGTGACAATTTACCAACTTATAAGGGATGTATCTTTTCATCCTTTGAGATTTTTCACTTTAATAATTATTTTAGAATTGTCTAGATTTGGAGAAGTATATACACCAAACTTCAGGTTTGGTAATCTCCTATACATAAAGATGATTCAATTTGATTGACGCCCAAATCTGATGCGTAAATATGAGATAATCCATCATCCTTAAGATGATATTCATGTTTGTAACCCTTTCATTAGTTATGAGAGTTATACCAATTTAGTTTGGAGGAAAAACTGACCTTGACCTTACCATTGAATAGATTGCGTTGATAGTCATGTTTGTAACCCTTTCATCATTATCATCTTTTTAGTTCTTATATTAATTTGGTATAGTTTATTATGTCTCAAAAAAACATAAAATCAATGGTTAGAGGCAAAGAGAAATAATAAGAAAATTTGAATGTACAACAAATAAATATCCAAATACCTTTTGACTTACCCATCATAATTGACCAAACTTACCAATCTTTTATTTATTTGTATCTTGATCAAATAGTTGATAATTTCCTCTTCCCTTTAATCATAGAGCAATTCGTGCTGATAACGTGTTGTGAAAAATAAAGGAGGAAAGAAGAAAAACAATAGAAATATAGACAAAAGATATAGAGATAAGAAGAACTGATTTGTATTCATATGTTTGTAGATGATTTCTCTACTTTGATATATTGGTATATTAGGTACATTGGTACACTAGTTTGGTACATTAGTTTGGTACATCTTATTCACTAACAAGAAAGCTCTTTATATAGGCCTCTTGATGAGTTACAAAACTAATACAAGAGTTACATATAATCAATGGTGCTTGAATACAAATAATGGTGGAGAACTTATAGTGGTGGGAGTTACCAAAGTGTGGTGGTCATCCACCATAAATCAAAGATTTATAACACTCCCCCTGGATGTCCACCACATCAGATATTGCCTCATTAAAACCTTACTAGGAAAACCCAATGGGACAAAACTATAGTGA
The DNA here is from genome assembly GCF_041429995.1 of Eschscholzia californica. Taxonomy (NCBI): domain Eukaryota; kingdom Viridiplantae; phylum Streptophyta; class Magnoliopsida; order Ranunculales; family Papaveraceae; genus Eschscholzia; species Eschscholzia californica. The sequence continues at coordinate 3,428,439 of NW_028238483.1, forward strand.
AGGAAAAAAAGTACAAATTCTTTGTTTATGTACATCTTTGATGAACACATAATCAGCCTCATTAAAACCTTGTTAAGAAAAACCCTATGGGAAAAATTCTTAACGAAGGAAAAAGAGTACTTTGTGAAAATATAGTATATAGTGTCTTCATAAACTTGCTCCCCCTCATGAAGATTGAGGGCATTGTTCAACTTTTTATCGTCAGCTTCCTTTTGGTATATATATACACAAAATACAATTTGTAGCATTTGACATTTCAAGTTGCATTAGTATAATGTCTTAAAGTTCATGCATACTTTAACTTGAAGCTTGTTAATCCTTTAGGGATATCGATTGAAGTCACTATTTAGTGATCCGTATTTGTGTATCATGTACATCAGTAAGATAACTATAACATCTTGTGAAATTGATGTACTTATCACATTTCGTTGTATAATCCACTTGACACACATAAGAGGTGTTAAATTCATCATTCGATGACTATTGTCTTAAAATAGAGTTGTCTCGCCAAAACCTTGTCAGGAAAATCCAACGGGACAAAACCTGAACGAAGGAAAAAAGACTACAACTTTTAAACAAATTAAAATAATTTTCAATACGCATAGTTGCCTCGTTAAAACCTTGACATGGAAAACCCAATGGGACAAAACCTTGACGAAGGAAAAAGAGTACAACGCGATTGACATTTTATATATGAATGATGGTTGTTTTCTAAAACCACATTACAACACACATAATGTATTGTCTGTAATATATTAGGTACTTCTGGACCTGAATTTCCATGACAATGATAAGTTAAGACAATATGAGTTGCTTTGAAGCTTATAGTCTTTTAGTAATTCAGAATATGTTCATTTTCAAGATTTTCTTTACTCGAATAATCTTTTTCAATACTCTACTGTCAAACTTTGATAAACTCTTCAGGAGTCACAATAGGATTTATAAATACTTCATAATATAATTCGAAGATTTGTAATTCATATTGAAATTTTATAAGTGGACGTCAAATCCTTTATAGACTAAAGGACATTTCTTACAGATGTCTACTTTATTACCTTCGGGGTAATTCTTAATTGATGCTTCGACTTCATGTCAGAAGACTTAATTATTTTGTAAGAAAACCACAAGTAATGAAGTATCTCATCAAAAGTTGACCAATATTACTTAGAGTAATTCCGGATCAATATGCTCCCAGTAGCTACTATATTCAGAAATACATCGATCGTCTGAGATGATTTATTTGATTTTTCAATTTTTAACAGCATCCATAGTTCAGTGATCTCATATATGTATGTACCTTTGTAAAAGGTCGGTGTCTCTTTTTACACATATCCTCTTCAGGGGATTTTATTAGGAATATGAATCACATTCATTTCTAATTTGATAGCCACTTCAGGAGGAAAAATTATTCCTTCAGTGTCAAAGAGTATATGTCAGTTTCATCAACTCTTATAATTTTCCATTACCTTTATCTGGATATAAGCATATTAAGCTCTGAAAAATATTAATATCTCGAGGTAGCAAGTTTTCCGTATATTGATTCCAAATGAGAGAAACTCGATCATTTTCAAGTATTTTACGACATTAAATATATGACTTCCTCCCCCTAATGTCGATAGATTTCCGTCTTATTTATGAGCACATACTTCAAGGATGTGACAAAGACGAAGAAAAAATCAATTGCTTTAGGCAAATTTGATTTTTATTTTCATATCATATTTTCCTTTAGACAAAAATTACTATCTGATCACAGCTTCAGGTGTGAGCAATTTGTTATAATATCACAACTTCGGGTGTGATTAATTACATGTGAGATATATCATCTTCATGTGATTTTATTTTATTTTATTTATTAAATCCATAATCACTTTCTCTTTGGTTATTACAACTTCAGGTGTAATATGAAATATGATAATCAAACAATTTTATTCTCAGGAATTTACAACTCATCACTGTCTACATACACGTAAGAAAATATCATCATCACCTGAATAGATATTTTGGATTTCGACTTAATATATGATGAGTTTCACAAAAATTGGTTACATTCCACGATGAAGAGCTTTGTCAAATTTAATCAAACTATATGTTGGTATAGTAAAATGAGATTCTCAATTTTGTCACTCTATTTCCAATCTGAAGTCGGTGTAGGATTTTTCTTATCACCGTCTAATTATAATCCTTGCATAATCAATGGAAAATAATTTCACTACTGAAAAATTAGCATTTGTCATTCTTCAGGAATGCACATATAAAATTGTTTTCTCAAGGGTTTATCCTTTTTGGTGACAATTTACCAACTTATAAGGGATGTATCTTTTCATCCTTTGAGATTTTTCACTTTAATAATTATTTTAGAATTGTCTAGATTTGGAGAAGTATATACACCAAACTTCAGGTTTGGTAATCTCCTATACATAAAGATGATTCAATTTGATTGACGCCCAAATCTGATGGGTAAATATGAGATAATCCATCATCCTTAAGATGATATTCATGTTTGTAACCCTTTCATTAGTTATGAGAGTTATACCAATTTAGTTTGGAGGAAAAACTGACCTTGACCTTACCATTGAATAGATTGCGTTGATAGTCATGTTTGTAACCCTTTCATCATTATCATCTTTTTAGTTCTTATATTAATTTGGTATAGTTTATTATGTCTCAAAAAAACATAAAATCAATGGTTAGAGGCAAAGAGAAATAATAAGAAAATTTGAATGTACAACAAATAAATATCCAAATACCTTTTGACTTACCCATCATAATTGACCAAACTTACCAATCTTTTATTTATTTGTATCTTGATCAAATAGTTGATAATTTCCTCTTCCCTTTAATCATAGAGCAATTCGTGCTGATAACGTGTTGTGAAAAATAAAGGAGGAAAGAAGAAAAACAATAGAAATATAGACAAAAGATATAGAGATAAGAAGAACTGATTTGTATTCATATGTTTGTAGATGATTTCTCTACTTTGATATATTGGTATATTAGGTACATTGGTACACTAGTTTGGTACATTAGTTTGGTACATCTTATTCACTAACAAGAAAGCTCTTTATATAGGCCTCTTGATGAGTTACAAAACTAATACAAGAGTTACATATAATCAATGGTGCTTGAATACAAATAATGGTGGAGAACTTATAGTGGTGGGAGTTACCAAAGTGTGGTGGTCATCCACCATAAATCAAAGATTTATAACACTCCCCCTGGATGTCCACCACATCAGATATTGCCTCATTAAAACCTTACTAGGAAAACCCAATGGGACAAAACTATAGTGAAGGAAAAAAAGTACAAATTCTTTGTTTATGTACATCTTTGATGAACACATAATCAGCCTCATTAAAACCTTGTTAAGAAAAACCCTATGGGAAAAATTCTTAACGAAGGAAAAAGAGTACTTTGTGAAAATATAGTATATAGTGTCTTCATAAACTTGCTCCCCCTCATGAAGATTGAGGGCATTGTTCAACTTTTTATCGTCAGCTTCCTTTTGGTATATATATACACAAAATACAATTTGTAGCATTTGACATTTCAAGTTGCATTAGTATAATGTCTTAAAGTTCATGCATACTTTAACTTGAAGCTTGTTAATCCTTTAGGGATATCGATTGAAGTCACTATTTAGTGATCCGTATTTGTGTATCATGTACATCAGTAAGATAACTATAACATCTTGTGAAATTGATGTACTTATCACATTTCGTTGTATAATCCACTTGACACACATAAGAGGTGTTAAATTCATCATTCGATGACTATTGTCTTAAAATAGAGTTGTCTCGCCAAAACCTTGTCAGGAAAATCCAACGGGACAAAACCTGAACGAAGGAAAAAAGACTACAACTTTTAAACAAATTAAAATAATTTTCAATACGCATAGTTGCCTCGTTAAAACCTTGACATGGAAAACCCAATGGGACAAAACCTTGACGAAGGAAAAAGAGTACAACGCGATTGACATTTTATATATGAATGATGGTTGTTTTCTAAAACCACATTACAACACACATAATGTATTGTCTGTAATATATTAGGTACTTCTGGACCTGAATTTCCATGACAATGATAAGTTAAGACAATATGAGTTGCTTTGAAGCTTATAGTCTTTTAGTAATTCAGAATATGTTCATTTTCAAGATTTTCTTTACTCGAATAATCTTTTTCAATACTCTACTGTCAAACTTTGATAAACTCTTCAGGAGTCACAATAGGATTTATAAATACTTCATAATATAATTCGAAGATTTGTAATTCATATTGAAATTTTATAAGTGGACGTCAAATCCTTTATAGACTAAAGGACATTTCTTACAGATGTCTACTTTATTACCTTCGGGGTAATTCTTAATTGATGCTTCGACTTCATGTCAGAAGACTTAATTATTTTGTAAGAAAACCACAAGTAATGAAGTATCTCATCAAAAGTTGACCAATATTACTTAGAGTAATTCCGGATCAATATGCTCCCAGTAGCTACTATATTCAGAAATACATCGATCGTCTGAGATGATTTATTTGATTTTTCAATTTTTAACAGCATCCATAGTTCAGTGATCTCATATATGTATGTACCTTTGTAAAAGGTCGGTGTCTCTTTTTACACATATCCTCTTCAGGGGATTTTATTAGGAATATGAATCACATTCATTTCTAATTTGATAGCCACTTCAGGAGGAAAAATTATTCCTTCAGTGTCAAAGAGTATATGTCAGTTTCATCAACTCTTATAATTTTCCATTACCTTTATCTGGATATAAGCATATTAAGCTCTGAAAAATATTAATATCTCGAGGTAGCAAGTTTTCCGTATATTGATTCCAAATGAGAGAAACTCGATCATTTTCAAGTATTTTACGACATTAAATATATGACTTCCTCCCCCTAATGTCGATAGATTTCCGTCTTATTTATGAGCACATACTTCAAGGATGTGACAAAGACGAAGAAAAAATCAATTGCTTTAGGCAAATTTGATTTTTATTTTCATATCATATTTTCCTTTAGACAAAAATTACTATCTGATCACAGCTTCAGGTGTGAGCAATTTGTTATAATATCACAACTTCGGGTGTGATTAATTACATGTGAGATATATCATCTTCATGTGATTTTATTTTATTTTATTTATTAAATCCATAATCACTTTCTCTTTGGTTATTACAACTTCAGGTGTAATATGAAATATGATAATCAAACAATTTTATTCTCAGGAATTTACAACTCATCACTGTCTACATACACGTAAGAAAATATCATCATCACCTGAATAGATATTTTGGATTTCGACTTAATATATGATGAGTTTCACAAAAATTGGTTACATTCCACGATGAAGAGCTTTGTCAAATTTAATCAAACTATATGTTGGTATAGTAAAATGAGATTCTCAATTTTGTCACTCTATTTCCAATCTGAAGTCGGTGTAGGATTTTTCTTATCACCGTCTAATTATAATCCTTGCATAATCAATGGAAAATAATTTCACTACTGAAAAATTAGCATTTGTCATTCTTCAGGAATGCACATATAAAATTGTTTTCTCAAGGGTTTATCCTTTTTGGTGACAATTTACCAACTTATAAGGGATGTATCTTTTCATCCTTTGAGATTTTTCACTTTAATAATTATTTTAGAATTGTCTAGATTTGGAGAAGTATATACACCAAACTTCAGGTTTGGTAATCTCCTATACATAAAGATGATTCAATTTGATTGACGCCCAAATCTGATGGGTAAATATGAGATAATCCATCATCCTTAAGATGATATTCATGTTTGTAACCCTTTCATTAGTTATGAGAGTTATACCAATTTAGTTTGGAGGAAAAACTGACCTTGACCTTACCATTGAATAGATTGCGTTGATAGTCATGTTTGTAACCCTTTCATCATTATCATCTTTTTAGTTCTTATATTAATTTGGTATAGTTTATTATGTCTCAAAAAAACATAAAATCAATGGTTAGAGGCAAAGAGAAATAATAAGAAAATTTGAATGTACAACAAATAAATATCCAAATACCTTTTGACTTACCCATCATAATTGACCAAACTTACCAATCTTTTATTTATTTGTATCTTGATCAAATAGTTGATAATTTCCTCTTCCCTTTAATCATAGAGCAATTCGTGCTGATAACGTGTTGTGAAAAATAAAGGAGGAAAGAAGAAAAACAATAGAAATATAGACAAAAGATATAGAGATAAGAAGAACTGATTTGTATTCATATGTTTGTAGATGATTTCTCTACTTTGATATATTGGTATATTAGGTACATTGGTACACTAGTTTGGTACATTAGTTTGGTACATCTTATTCACTAACAAGAAAGCTCTTTATATAGGCCTCTTGATGAGTTACAAAACTAATACAAGAGTTACATATAATCAATGGTGCTTGAATACAAATAATGGTGGAGAACTTATAGTGGTGGGAGTTACCAAAGTGTGGTGGTCATCCACCATAAATCAAAGATTTATAACACTCCCCCTGGATGTCCACCACATCAGATATTGCCTCATTAAAACCTTACTAGGAAAACCCAATGGGACAAAACTATAGTGAAGGAAAAAAAGTACAAATTCTTTGTTTATGTACATCTTTGATGAACACATAATCAGCCTCATTAAAACCTTGTTAAGAAAAACCCTATGGGAAAAATTCTTAACGAAGGAAAAAGAGTACTTTGTGAAAATATAGTATATAGTGTCTTCATAAACTTGCTCCCCCTCATGAAGATTGAGGGCATTGTTCAACTTTTTATCGTCAGCTTCCTTTTGGTATATATATACACAAAATACAATTTGTAGCATTTGACATTTCAAGTTGCATTAGTATAATGTCTTAAAGTTCATGCATACTTTAACTTGAAGCTTGTTAATCCTTTAGGGATATCGATTGAAGTCACTATTTAGTGATCCGTATTTGTGTATCATGTACATCAGTAAGATAACTATAACATCTTGTGAAATTGATGTACTTATCACATTTCGTTGTATAATCCACTTGACACACATAAGAGGTGTTAAATTCATCATTCGATGACTATTGTCTTAAAATAGAGTTGTCTCGCCAAAACCTTGTCAGGAAAATCCAACGGGACAAAACCTGAACGAAGGAAAAAAGACTACAACTTTTAAACAAATTAAAATAATTTTCAATACGCATAGTTGCCTCGTTAAAACCTTGACATGGAAAACCCAATGGGACAAAACCTTGACGAAGGAAAAAGAGTACAACGCGATTGACATTTTATATATGAATGATGGTTGTTTTCTAAAACCACATTACAACACACATAATGTATTGTCTGTAATATATTAGGTACTTCTGGACCTGAATTTCCATGACAATGATAAGTTAAGACAATATGAGTTGCTTTGAAGCTTATAGTCTTTTAGTAATTCAGAATATGTTCATTTTCAAGATTTTCTTTACTCGAATAATCTTTTTCAATACTCTACTATCAAACTTTGATAAACTCTTCAGGAGTCACAATAGGATTTATAAATACTTCATAATATAATTCGAAGATTTGTAATTCATATTGAAATTTTATAAGTGGACGTCAAATCCTTTATAGACTAAAGGACATTTCTTACAGATGTCTACTTTATTACCTTCGGGGTAATTCTTAATTGATGCTTCGACTTCATGTCAGAAGACTTAATTATTTTGTAAGAAAACCACAAGTAATGAAGTATCTCATCAAAAGTTGACCAATATTACTTAGAGTAATTCCGGATCAATATGCTCCCAGTAGCTACTATATTCAGAAATACATCGATCGTCTGAGATGATTTATTTGATTTTTCAATTTTTAACAGCATCCATAGTTCAGTGATCTCATATATGTATGTACCTTTGTAAAAGGTCGGTGTCTCTTTTTACACATATCCTCTTCAGGGGATTTTATTAGGAATATGAATCACATTCATTTCTAATTTGATAGCCACTTCAGGAGGAAAAATTATTCCTTCAGTGTCAAAGAGTATATGTCAGTTTCATCAACTCTTATAATTTTCCATTACCTTTATCTGGATATAAGCATATTAAGCTCTGAAAAATATTAATATCTCGAGGTAGCAAGTTTTCCGTATATTGATTCCAAATGAGAGAAACTCGATCATTTTCAAGTATTTTACGACATTAAATATATGACTTCCTCCCCCTAATGTCGATAGATTTCCGTCTTATTTATGAGCACATACTTCAAGGATGTGACAAAGACGAAGAAAAAATCAATTGCTTTAGGCAAATTTGATTTTTATTTTCATATCATATTTTCCTTTAGACAAAAATTACTATCTGATCACAGCTTCAGGTGTGAGCAATTTGTTATAATATCACAACTTCGGGTGTGATTAATTACATGTGAGATATATCATCTTCATGTGATTTTATTTTATTTTATTTATTAAATCCATAATCACTTTCTCTTTGGTTATTACAACTTCAGGTGTAATATGAAATATGATAATCAAACAATTTTATTCTCAGGAATTTACAACTCATCACTGTCTACATACACGTAAGAAAATATCATCATCACCTGAATTGATATTTTGGATTTCGACTTAATATATGATGAGTTTCACAAAAATTGGTTACATTCCACGATGAAGAGCTTTGTCAAATTTAATCAAACTATATGTTGGTATAGTAAAATGAGATTCTCAATTTTGTCACTCTATTTCCAATCTGAAGTCGGTGTAGGATTTTTCTTATCACCGTCTAATTATAATCCTTGCATAATCAATGGAAAATAATTTCACTACTGAAAAATTAGCATTTGTCATTCTTCAGGAATGCACATATAAAATTGTTTTCTCAAGGGTTTATCCTTTTTGGTGACAATTTACCAACTTATAAGGGATGTATCTTTTCATCCTTTGAGATTTTTCACTTTAATAATTATTTTAGAATTGTCTAGATTTGGAGAAGTATATACACCAAACTTCAGGTTTGGTAATCTCCTATACATAAAGATGATTCAATTTGATTGACGCCCAAATCTGATGGGTAAATATGAGATAATCCATCATCCTTAAGATGATATTCATGTTTGTAACCCTTTCATTAGTTATGAGAGTTATACCAATTTAGTTTGGAGGAAAAACTGACCTTGACCTTACCATTGAATAGATTGCGTTGATAGTCATGTTTGTAACCCTTTCATCATTATCATCTTTTTAGTTCTTATATTAATTTGGTATAGTTTATTATGTCTCAAAAAAACATAAAATCAATGGTTAGAGGCAAAGAGAAATAATAAGAAAATTTGAATGTACAACAAATAAATATCCAAATACCTTTTGACTTACCCATCATAATTGACCAAACTTACCAATCTTTTATTTATTTGTATCTTGATCAAATAGTTGATAATTTCCTCTTCCCTTTAATCATAGAGCAATTCGTGCTGATAACGTGTTGTGAAAAATAAAGGAGGAAAGAAGAAAAACAATAGAAATATAGACAAAAGATATAGAGATAAGAAGAACTGATTTGTATTCATATGTTTGTAGATGATTTCTCTACTTTGATATATTGGTATATTAGGTACATTGGTACACTAGTTTGGTACATTAGTTTGGTACATCTTATTCACTAACAAGAAAGCTCTTTATATAGGCCTCTTGATGAGTTACAAAACTAATACAAGAGTTACATATAATCAATGGTGCTTGAATACAAATAATGGTGGAGAACTTATAGTGGTGGGAGTTACCAAAGTGTGGTGGTCATCCACCATAAATCAAAGATTTATAACACTCCCCCTGGATGTCCACCACATCAGATATTGCCTCATTAAAACCTTACTAGGAAAACCCAATGGGACAAAACTATAGTGAAGGAAAAAAAGTACAAATTCTTTGTTTATGTACATCTTTGATGAACACATAATCAGCCTCATTAAAACCTTGTTAAGAAAAACCCTATGGGAAAAATTCTTAACGAAGGAAAAAGAGTACTTTGTGAAAATATAGTATATAGTGTCTTCATAAACTTGCTCCCCCTCATGAAGATTGAGGGCATTGTTCAACTTTTTATCGTCAGCTTCCTTTTGGTATATATATACACAAAATACAATTTGTAGCATTTGACATTTCAAGTTGCATTAGTATAATGTCTTAAAGTTCATGCATACTTTAACTTGAAGCTTGTTAATCCTTTAGGGATATCGATTGAAGTCACTATTTAGTGATCCGTATTTGTGTATCATGTACATCAGTAAGATAACTATAACATCTTGTGAAATTGATGTACTTATCACATTTCGTTGTATAATCCACTTGACACACATAAGAGGTGTTAAATTCATCATTCGATGACTATTGTCTTAAAATAGAGTTGTCTCGCCAAAACCTTGTCAGGAAAATCCAACGGGACAAAACCTGAACGAAGGAAAAAAGACTACAACTTTTAAACAAATTAAAATAATTTTCAATACGCATAGTTGCCTCGTTAAAACCTTGACATGGAAAACCCAATGGGACAAAACCTTGACGAAGGAAAAAGAGTACAACGCGATTGACATTTTATATATGAATGATGGTTGTTTTCTAAAACCACATTACAACACACATAATGTATTGTCTGTAATATATTAGGTACTTCTGGACCTGAATTTCCATGACAATGATAAGTTAAGACAATATGAGTTGCTTTGAAGCTTATAGTCTTTTAGTAATTCAGAATATGTTCATTTTCAAGATTTTCTTTACTCGAATAATCTTTTTCAATACTCTACTGTCAAACTTTGATAAACTCTTCAGGAGTCACAATAGGATTTATAAATACTTCATAATATAATTCGAAGATTTGTAATTCATATTGAAATTTTATAAGTGGACGTCAAATCCTTTATAGACTAAAGGACATTTCTTACAGATGTCTACTTTATTACCTTCGGGGTAATTCTTAATTGATGCTTCGACTTCATGTCAGAAGACTTAATTATTTTGTAAGAAAACCACAAGTAATGAAGTATCTCATCAAAAGTTGACCAATATTACTTAGAGTAATTCCGGATCAATATGCTCCCAGTAGCTACTATATTCAGAAATACATCGATCGTCTGAGATGATTTATTTGATTTTTCAATTTTTAACAGCATCCATAGTTCAGTGATCTCATATATGTATGTACCTTTGTAAAAGGTCGGTGTCTCTTTTTACACATATCCTCTTCAGGGGATTTTATTAGGAATATGAATCACATTCATTTCTAATTTGATAGCCACTTCAGGAGGAAAAATTATTCCTTCAGTGTCAAAGAGTATATGTCAGTTTCATCAACTCTTATAATTTTCCATTACCTTTATCTGGATATAAGCATATTAAGCTCTGAAAAATATTAATATCTCGAGGTAGCAAGTTTTCCGTATATTGATTCCAAATGAGAGAAACTCGATCATTTTCAAGTATTTTACGACATTAAATATATGACTTCCTCCCCCTAATGTCGATAGATTTCCGTCTTATTTATGAGCACATACTTCAAGGATGTGACAAAGACGAAGAAAAAATCAATTGCTTTAGGCAAATTTGATTTTTATTTTCATATCATATTTTCCTTTAGACAAAAATTACTATCTGATCACAGCTTCAGGTGTGAGCAATTTGTTATAATATCACAACTTCGGGTGTGATTAATTACATGTGAGATATATCATCTTCATGTGATTTTATTTTATTTTATTTATTAAATCCATAATCACTTTCTCTTTGGTTATTACAACTTCAGGTGTAATATGAAATATGATAATCAAACAATTTTATTCTCAGGAATTTACAACTCATCACTGTCTACATACACGTAAGAAAATATCATCATCACCTGAATAGATATTTTGGATTTCGACTTAATATATGATGAGTTTCACAAAAATTGGTTACATTCCACGATGAAGAGCTTTGTCAAATTTAATCAAACTATATGTTGGTATAGTAAAATGAGATTCTCAATTTTGTCACTCTATTTCCAATCTGAAGTCGGTGTAGGATTTTTCTTATCACCGTCTAATTATAATCCTTGCATAATCAATGGAAAATAATTTCACTACTGAAAAATTAGCATTTGTCATTCTTCAGGAATGCACATATAAAATTGTTTTCTCAAGGGTTTATCCTTTTTGGTGACAATTTACCAACTTATAAGGGATGTATCTTTTCATCCTTTGAGATTTTTCACTTTAATAATTATTTTAGAATTGTCTAGATTTGGAGAAGTATATACACCAAACTTCAGGTTTGGTAATCTCCTATACATAAAGATGATTCAATTTGATTGACGCCCAAATCTGATGGGTAAATATGAGATAATCCATCATCCTTAAGATGATATTCATGTTTGTAACCCTTTCATTAGTTATGAGAGTTATACCAATTTAGTTTGGAGGAAAAACTGACCTTGACCTTACCATTGAATAGATTGCGTTGATAGTCATGTTTGTAACCCTTTCATCATTATCATCTTTTTAGTTCTTATATTAATTTGGTATAGTTTATTATGTCTCAAAAAAACATAAAATCAATGGTTAGAGGCAAAGAGAAATAATAAGAAAATTTGAATGTACAACAAATAAATATCCAAATACCTTTTGACTTACCCATCATAATTGACCAAACTTACCAATCTTTTATTTATTTGTATCTTGATCAAATAGTTGATAATTTCCTCTTCCCTTTAATCATAGAGCAATTCGTGCTGATAACGTGTTGTGAAAAATAAAGGAGGAAAGAAGAAAAACAATAGAAATATAGACAAAAGATATAGAGATAAGAAGAACTGATTTGTATTCATATGTTTGTAGATGATTTCTCTACTTTGATATATTGGTATATTAGGTACATTGGTACACTAGTTTGGTACATTAGTTTGGTACATCTTATTCACTAACAAGAAAGCTCTTTATATAGGCCTCTTGATGAGTTACAAAACTAATACAAGAGTTACATATAATCAATGGTGCTTGAATACAAATAATGGTGGAGAACTTATAGTGGTGGGAGTTACCAAAGTGTGGTGGTCATCCACCATAAATCAAAGATTTATAACACTCCCCCTGGATGTCCACCACATCAGATATTGCCTCATTAAAACCTTACTAGGAAAACCCAATGGGACAAAACTATAGTGAAGGAAAAAAAGTACAAATTCTTTGTTTATGTACATCTTTGATGAACACATAATCAGCCTCATTAAAACCTTGTTAAGAAAAACCCTATGGGAAAAATTCTTAACGAAGGAAAAAGAGTACTTTGTGAAAATATAAGTATATAGTGCTTCATAAACTTGCTCCCCCTCATGAAGATTGAGGGCATTGTTCAACTTTTTATCGTCAGCTTCCTTTTGGTATATATATACACAAAATACAATTTGTAGCATTTGACATTTCAAGTTGCATTAGTATAATGTCTTAAAGTTCATGCATACTTTAACTTGAAGCTTGTTAATCCTTTAGGGATATCGATTGAAGTCACTATTTAGTGATCCGTATTTGTGTATCATGTACATCAGTAAGATAACTATAACATCTTGTGAAATTGATGTACTTATCACATTTCGTTGTATAATCCACTTGACACACATAAGAGGTGTTAAATTCATCATTCGATGACTATTGTCTTAAAATAGAGTTGTCTCGCCAAAACCTTGTCAGGAAAATCCAACGGGACAAAACCTGAACGAAGGAAAAAAGACTACAACTTTTAAACAAATTAAAATAATTTTCAATACGCATAGTTGCCTCGTTAAAACCTTGACATGGAAAACCCAATGGGACAAAACCTTGACGAAGGAAAAAGAGTACAACGCGATTGACATTTTATATATGAATGATGGTTGTTTTCTAAAACCACATTACAACACACATAATGTATTGTCTGTAATATATTAGGTACTTCTGGACCTGAATTTCCATGACAATGATAAGTTAAGACAATATGAGTTGCTTTGAAGCTTATAGTCTTTTAGTAATTCAGAATATGTTCATTTTCAAGATTTTCTTTACTCGAATAATCTTTTTCAATACTCTACTGTCAAACTTTGATAAACTCTTCAGGAGTCACAATAGGATTTATAAATACTTCATAATATAATTCGAAGATTTGTAATTCATATTGAAATTTTATAAGTGGACGTCAAATCCTTTATAGACTAAAGGACATTTCTTACAGATGTCTACTTTATTACCTTCGGGGTAATTCTTAATTGATGCTTCGACTTCATGTCAGAAGACTTAATTATTTTGTAAGAAAACCACAAGTAATGAAGTATCTCATCAAAAGTTGACCAATATTACTTAGAGTAATTCCGGATCAATATGCTCCCAGTAGCTACTATATTCAGAAATACATCGATCGTCTGAGATGATTTATTTGATTTTTCAATTTTTAACAGCATCCATAGTTCAGTGATCTCATATATGTATGTACCTTTGTAAAAGGTCGGTGTCTCTTTTTACACATATCCTCTTCAGGGGATTTTATTAGGAATATGAATCACATTCATTTCTAATTTGATAGCCACTTCAGGAGGAAAAATTATTCCTTCAGTGTCAAAGAGTATATGTCAGTTTCATCAACTCTTATAATTTTCCATTACCTTTATCTGGATATAAGCATATTAAGCTCTGAAAAATATTAATATCTCGAGGTAGCAAGTTTTCCGTATATTGATTCCAAATGAGAGAAACTCGATCATTTTCAAGTATTTTACGACATTAAATATATGACTTCCTCCCCCTAATGTCGATAGATTTCCGTCTTATTTATGAGCACATACTTCAAGGATGTGACAAAGACGAAGAAAAAATCAATTGCTTTAGGCAAATTTGATTTTTATTTTCATATCATATTTTCCTTTAGACAAAAATTACTATCTGATCACAGCTTCAGGTGTGAGCAATTTGTTATAATATCACAACTTCGGGTGTGATTAATTACATGTGAGATATATCATCTTCATGTGATTTTATTTTATTTTATTTATTAAATCCATAATCACTTTCTCTTTGGTTATTACAACTTCAGGTGTAATATGAAATATGATAATCAAACAATTTTATTCTCAGGAATTTACAACTCATCACTGTCTACATACACGTAAGAAAATATCATCATCACCTGAATAGATATTTTGGATTTCGACTTAATATATGATGAGTTTCACAAAAATTGGTTACATTCCACGATGAAGAGCTTTGTCAAATTTAATCAAACTATATGTTGGTATAGTAAAATGAGATTCTCAATTTTGTCACTCTATTTCCAATCTGAAGTCGGTGTAGGATTTTTCTTATCACCGTCTAATTATAATCCTTGCATAATCAATGGAAAATAATTTCACTACTGAAAAATTAGCATTTGTCATTCTTCAGGAATGCACATATAAAATTGTTTTCTCAAGGGTTTATCCTTTTTGGTGACAATTTACCAACTTATAAGGGATGTATCTTTTCATCCTTTGAGATTTTTCACTTTAATAATTATTTTAGAATTGTCTAGATTTTGGAGAAGTATATACACCAAACTTCAGGTTTGGTAATCTCCTATACATAAAGATGATTTCAATTTGATTGACGCCCAAATCTGATGGGTAAATATGAGATAATCCATCATCCTTAAGATGATATTCATGTTTGTAACCCTTTCATTAGTTATGAGAGTTATACCAATTTAGTTTGGAGGAAAACTGACCTTGACCTTACCATTGAATAGATTGCGTTGATAGTCATGTTTGTAACCCTTTCATCATTATCATCTTTTTAGTTCTTATATTAATTTGGTATAGTTTATTATGTCTCAAAAAAACATAAAATCAATGGTTAGAGGCAAAGAGAAATAATAAGAAAATTTGAATGTACAACAAATAAATATCCAATACCTTTTGACTTACCCATCATAATTGACCAAACTTACAATCTTTTATTTATTTGTATCTTGATCAAATAGTTGATAATTTCCTCTTCCCTTTAATCATAGAGCAATTCGTGCTGATAACGTGTTGTGAAAAATAAAGGAGGAAAGAAGAAAAACAATAGGAATATAGACAAAAGATATAGAGATAAGAAGAACTGATTTGTATTCATATGTTTGTAGATGATTTCTCTACTTTGATATATTGGTA